>NW_017264203.1:255000-418528 GCF_001619985.1 Xylona heveae TC161 | reverse complement strand
AAGAGAATGTCTTATAACTAGGCAACCAGGAGGTCCACCTGCACAAATGATGATGGAAAATGGAGTGTAAAGCAGATAGAATCAGAAACAACTTGTAGAAATGAAATTGATAAAGGATTGGTGGTGTTATGAGGGGGAAGGTATTTTGTAACACAAAGAATATAGAAACTTCAACACTTAATAGCTCAACAACAAACAATGATAATAACAAAATTCAAAATAAAATACAGTACTCTTGTATGCAAGAAACAGTAAACAAGTTTTAAAAAAGATTCAACAAGAATTGGTGGAGTTGCAGGGGGGGTAAAAATTTTTCACTTAGTGATAGAGTACTTAGCACCTAGAATTTAGGATGCAAAAGAACCACAACCACTAGTGATTTTTTTGTGAATTTTAGATAAATTGAATAAAATGGGTAGATAAACATATAAAACAAGTTTGGAGTAAATAGAATAAGATTTGGTTGAATAGTGAGGGAAGAAACCTTTCTTCTCTTGTCTCCAAAATAAAGAAAATTTCAAACTCTTATAACTCCATCAATTTTAACTCAATTAGAGTCAATCAAGATGGAATTAAGAGCCTGAGAAGTTCTCTTTAATTTGAACCAATTTGTACTTGATTTGAAGTCCTATTGGTGGAGATAGAGGGGGGGAGGTTGTTTTACATTCCTTAAGCAAAAGTATTACTACTAAGTACTAATTATAAGGTAGTAGACTTGGTAATAGTAGTATATAATAAAGATAGTAAAGATAAAGCTATTTAGAAGGCTCTGGATGAGCTATTAAAGAGCATAGTAAATACAGTATGACTAAGCAGAAATGAAAAAAGTATACAAAGAGAGTATAATAATATATAATAATTGTTTTAAATATTTTTAAATTGTTTTACATTTTATTTATCAAAAATTATATATTTAATACTAAAAATAGTGTATAAATTTTTTTTTAAAGGAACAATATAAGCAAACTTTCTATAAATAAGATAGCTAGCTAATATAGTTTTCTAGATTTTATAATAGAAATATCTATTTAAAAATTATAATTGTTATTGAGATACAATTATATATTTTATATAGAATTTTGTCCAGCTAGATTACTTGAAAAATATATTAAAATTAGTAAAAACAAAGCTATTTAGATGATAATATATTTTCTAAGCAATCTAGCTACTTAAGTAATCTAGCTACTTGTAGCTAGGTAGATATCTTATACAATTTTACAAGCTTTATATCTTAACATTAATATATTATTTTAAGTTAAAACTAAGTAACTTGATTTCCTTAGAGTAGATATATCATATGATAATTATTTTAAATATTTTTAAATTGTTTTGTATTTTATTTCTCAAATTATATATATTTGATACTAGAAATAGTATATAAAATTTTTTCTAAATGAGAAAATTAAACAAACTTCCTATAAACAAGATATCCAGCTAAAATAGCTCTCTAGACCTCATGATAGAAATATCCATTTAAAAACTATAATTGTTGTTAAGATATAATTACATTTTTTGTATAGAATTCTGCCTGGCTAGGTTACTTGGGAAATATGTTACTAGACAAGCTATTAAGGAGTGTAATGACTGTATAACTAAGCAGGAATGAAGGGAGTGTACAAGGCATGCAGGTTATATGAACTAAAGTGGTCATACAAGTAGCAAAGAAGCAAAAGACACAAAAGTGATAATATTTAGAACTGTATCTATACTAAACTAACTATTAAATGTAGATAATATATATATGGCTACAACAACAAAGAAAGAAATAAGCAAGGAAACATAGCAGATGTCTGTAGCTCTGTAGAATGTACTAGACATCTTAATCATGTAACAAATAAATGAACAAGGTGGTTCAGTTATGTGACCATAGCTATACTACCAACACACCTCTTTATAGCAGGACTACAAGTAGTGAATAGATAAAATAAAAGCTTCAAATTGAAGAAAAAAAAAAAAGAAGAGCTCTATCAAGATTTAAACTCAAGACTAAGCTGGCTTGATTCCTAGATGAGCTCATTTTTCAATAAGCCTACCAAAGGCACCAATTTACACAGCTTGTCATACTACTAGACCATGGGGCCTTCTTGTTGAAATAGTTCAGTTGATAGTCCCATTAAATGTTTAGTAGTATCAAAGATTTTGAAAAAAAAATTAAATGGGTATCATCCTGAGCAGTTTGATAAAGTGCTAAAACTTGATGGAAGGGAGAGGTTTGGTGAGTCCATCTACTGTATTTTCTATGGTTAGACAGTATGTGTAGGTAATAGTCTTATCCTCAACAAGGTCTTGAATGAAGTAGAACTGTATGTCTATATGTTTAGTCCTTTTGTAAGCCTCTGCATTTTTAGTAAGATTGATAGATAGAATGTTGTCAGTGTATACACAGATTGGTTGAATGTCTCTTTGAATGTAGCTAATTTGGTGTAAGAAGGCTTCTATCCAGAGCACTTCTTGAGCTGATTGTCCCATTGCTATGTATTTAGTATCTGTAGATGAAAGAGTGACTATAGATTGCCTTTTGAAAGACCATGAGATGGGGCCATTAGTCATTAGATAGAGGTAAGCACCAGTTGAATGATGAGTTGAAACATCACTAGTGTAGTTTGAATCTGTATATCTATGTAAGTTGAGAAAGGTGGAATCAGACTATGATTTAGAGAATTTTAGGGCAAGATTTGTAGTTCCTTTAAGATAGTATAGAACTTACATTCTAGCCTTCTAGTACTCATCTATTGGATTTTGGGTAAATTTTGAGAGCATTGAGATTGAAAAAGCTAGATCAGGGCAAGTTTGCATCATTACATACATTAAAGATCTAATTAAGGATTGATACTACTATCTAAATCCAGGTGTTGCATTATAACCATCATCTGCAGGTATCAATTTGGGCTTTTCATTTATTAGAGTGCTAGCAGGGCAAGAATCAGCCATTTTAAAGGTTTCAAAGACCTCTCAAATGAGTCATCTCTGCATGATTAATATGTAATTTTCTTAGCAAATTACTTTAATACCTAGATAGTAGGATATTTTACTAGAGTTAGTAACTTCAAAAGCAGTGGAGATATCAGTAATGACCTGCTGTGTAGCAGAATTTTTAGGGGATCCTATAATCAAGATATCATTGACATAGATAGCAACTATGACCATCTTTTTAAGATCTAAATTTGGGACTGTATTGATGAAAACATATGTATTAGATATAATATTCATGAATTCAAGCTTCTTCATAAGCTCTTTAAAGGTTAGGAACCAGTATTTGACTGATTGTTTCAGTCTGTAGAGGCCTTTTTGAAGTAAGTATATTTTGCCTCCTTTATTGTATCTATGTAGATATTTAGCATAGACTTTTTTACCTTATATAGAACTATGCTAAAAGGTAGTTTTGATGTCAAGCTGTCTTATAGAGAATCTAAAACATACTGCAATAGCAATTAGCATTCAAAAAGTAATGGATTTAGCTACAGTAGTGAAGGTCTCTTTATAGTCAATTCTATAGGTCTGTGTATATTCTTTTATCACCCAGCAAGTTTTTTGGTACTTGATGGATCTATTAGCAAGAATCTTTGTCTTGTAGACCTAGTACCTATAGAGTACTTTTTGTCCTTCAAATTCTACTTGCATCTACATCTCATTCCTTTTGAGCTGTTTAATTTCAGTGTCCATCACTTTCTGCCATTTAGTAGATTTAAGGGACTTCATTGCTTTAGTGTAGGAGTAGGGATTAGTGAGGAGAATGGAAGCAGCTATAAAGGTATACTTTAAGGTAGATAAATCATTGAAATAATTGAATTCATTAATAAACCTGTTTTTATATGCTGTATTGTCAGCTTGTAAAGTATAATTAGGTGTTTTCCTTTGTTAATTAAATTATCAAGGTGCTGGAGGTGCTTCTGGAGATAGAGGTAGAGGCATAAGCTCTGGTAGCTCAAGATTATCTTGTTCCACCCCCTAAATAGGAGCTTCTTCTAGTGTTTCAATCATTTCACCTTCTATAAGTTAAGGATAGTATACAGGAGTATCAAATTTGACTGTTTTGATAGTAGGGTTGTTGACAACAGGTTGTTTAACATCTTTGTAAAGGGTAGATTTATCAAAATCTACATAATTCAAGCAAATAACCTTATTAGACTCTAGAATCCAGATTTAGTATGTTGAGTCATTGTTATAACTTACAAGATATCTTATTTGTGATCATGCTAAGAATTTGTTACTCTTAAGGCAAGTTTCTCCAGGTATGTAAACATAGATCTTACATCTAAATATTTGAAAATGTATAACTAAGGGCTTTGCCTTATTACCATCATGGCCATGTACTTTATTTAGTACCTGTATAGGCATTTTTCAATTTGTAGATAAGCATGTAGTCTAATTGAGTATGTAAACAGCTATATTAATAGCTTCCTCCCAGAGCTCTTTTGAGAGTCTACTGTCCAAGATCATGGAGTGAGCTCAAGCAGTTGCTATACTGTAGCCATGCTTGCCTAGATCATTTTGTTTAGGTATGTAAGGCACAGTAAGCTCTAGAGTAGTCTCTTCATCCTTCAAGAATGCAACTAGTACTATAGTATTAAATTTAGTACCATTATCCATCCTGTATGCCTTAATAGGCATTTCAAAGGCCATTTTAGCTATATTTAAGAATGTTTTAATATACTAAAAAGTATTAGCTTTGTACAACATTTAGAGATTCTATCAATTTCAGAATGTATTGTCTACAAAGTAAATAGACTACCTATTGCCATGTATTCCAGTAGGCATGATAGGTCTAATTACATTAACAAAGATCCTCTTAAAGGATATCTTAGTACAAGCTAATTTAGCTTTTGACTACATATGGTACTGTTTGGCCATCATACAAGTATCATATAAGGTCTGTTTAGGGAGCTGTTTTGTAAGTCCTAAATCAACTTTCAAACCAACTAAGTTCTCTGCTGTTTTATAGAGATATTCATAATTGATGTGTCTAAACTATCTATGCTATAAATCTACTTTTTCAATGAAACACTATACAATTGTAGGTCAATTAGTATGTAATTGATTGTCTATTGCTAGTAGTACTGTTATTTAAACAACTGATTTAGCATGTAAAAGGTAGATATTTCTGATTTTAGTAGCTAATGCTAATTTAAAGCCATCCTTCTTGAAGATCTTTTTCAAAAGTATGTTAAAAAAGATGTCTTTTTCTTTGAGAAGACCAACTAATAGCAGGTAGCATGGTAATGTAGGAGCATGCTAAATGTTGTGTACATCAACCATCATATAAGAACTATCTAATTGTAACAAATCCAGCTTTATAGTCTCCTTACTAGCAAACTTTCCAGGTCCTGTAGTGCTTATATATCTACTTTCATTAGTTATTTAGTAATATGTTTTAAAGATTAAATGATTTAAAGTCATGTATTGAGCTAATCCTGAGTTGACTACCTAGCTACTTGATCTAAGCCTCACAAGAACAAGATTATCCTTAGTAATTACTATAAAGGTAACTCTTTCTACATTTAAATCAGTAGTCTTTTTGGCTTTTTTAACCTTTTTAGCCTCTAGATCCTTCTGTTTAAGGAGCCACCATTCAGGTGCTTTTCTAGGATTTAGCTTCTAGCAGCTTTCAAGCTTATAACAACTGTAGTTGTAGTGAGAGCACCTCTTAGCTATCTTATTACTATCTACATTCTTTTTGCCTTTGCCTTTTCTACCTTTATTACTACCATTGTTGCTACCATTGTTACTACCATTGCTTTGAGTAGGCTTTTGAGCAACTAAAACAGGTATAGGGTCTTTAAGTCAAGCTTCATCTACAAGCTCTAAGAAGAGTAAATCAAGGATTAAAGTTTCTTTTCTAGCTTGAAATTATTTTACAGATGACCACTGATTAAAGAACAATTTACAAAGGTGATCAAGAAAGATCATTGTAAGAAATTCATCTTTGAAATCATTCATTCCAAGGTTTTGCATTGCCTGTAGTTAATTCTGAAATTTAAGTATATAGTCATTAACATTTGAGTATTTTTTATACTATAGATGAAGGAAATATATAAACAAGAAAAATTTCTAGTTGTAATCAATTTTCTTATATCTTTTTTCAAGTACCTTTTACATTTCTTTAGTGGTAGAAAGGTTTTAAATCACTGGCTGTATAGATAAAATGACTATAGACATAATCATATATTTTACTCTATCATTACAATTTTATTTAGCATAAAGTTTTACTTTTTAAATTTTGGTAATCTTTTCAAGCATTGTCTGCTCATCTAGAGCTTCATCTTCAAACTCAATAACATTATACTAGATGCCTTGTCCTTTGATAGCTACTTTAGCATTTATATACTACTAATAATAATTATCTAGCCCTTTGAGCTTAGGAAAGTTTATCTTTATCTCTAGTAAAGCTATCATATTAGTGACTCTACAATCCTTTTTGTTACTTTCAAGAAATTTCTTTTTGGGTAAAACTAAAGCTACTTTACTTTCAAAATAAGTGTTAAATCACTTAAAAAAGTAATAAAAAGTTAAAACAAAGTATAAAAATTAATCAGTAAGCTTTTGCCTCACACTTACCAGGCTCATAACCTATGAACTAAAGCAGTCATACAGGTAGCAAAGAAGCAAAAGACACAAAAGTAATAATATTTAGAACTGTGTCTATACTAAACTAACTACTGAATGTAGACAATATATATACAGCCACAACAACAAAGAAAGAAATAAGCGAGGAAACATGGCAGATGTCTGTAGCTCTGTAGAATGCACTAGACATCTTAATCACGTGACAAATGAATGAACGAGGTGGTTCGGTCATGTGACCATGGCTATACTGCCGACAGGTTAGCATAACAGAACCAACAGAAAAATCTTCCGTCATCCTCACTGACTCGGTTATGGTCGGTTGAGGTAGCTAGCGGACCCTCTATCCAGTAGAGGGCGCGTTGGGGTGCATTGGTAAGGGGTGAGATGGCTTTTTCTTGTTAGTGGCTAAAGTGGGTCTATAATTTTCATTGCGGCATTGAAATACCATGCTCAAAACAAGATTTCTCGGTTTTTGAATCATGCGTAAAGAAAATACCATCCTACTCACCTAGATCAGAAACACTCGGTCTGCTTCATGTGCCAAGCTTTCCCCTACAAAGTATAGCCGAGTGGAAAATCGATCAGATATTGGTTTAGCCCCTATCCGCTTAAGATCTGCACCCTTCGATCGATTCTTTTCGAGTGTTTGAAGTGGCGAAATGTCTTCTAAGCCGCGTGAGAATGAACGAGAATGTTCAAGTCCACAAAACTTCATATGCATTTGGCTCGTGTGAATATGCCTGCATCTGTGTTATCATGTGCCGCGTTGACGATGATGTATTCTGCCATCATGATGCCACAAAGAAAGACAGCAGATCGCCGCTCATTGTGTAGCATGGTACAGATACAGCAAAGTCACTAGTCACTAGCTCCCTAGGACCGTCACCTCCCCGAGACGTTCGGCCGGGCGCGACACTGACACACCATGACGTTTGTCACTAGTACTCATATCCGAAGAATTATTTCTTAAAGCGCGGAAGGTTGCCGTCTCTCCCAAAAAACAGTAGTTCCATATCATCCCTTTCAGTCCGCCCCACGAACACGATGCAATTTTACTTTGGCTCGAATCTGCTGAAGTTTTGCGTCTCCGACTGGACGTGGTTAATTGCTTCCGGTAAAATTTGAGAATGGCACAGGATCAAGGACAAAACCTGCCAGCTTCGACACAGCAAACAATTCCCAGAACACATACATCAAAAAGCCACGCATCATCCACAACGGGTGGAGAGCGGCCGCCAGCGCCCTCCAGACATAGCACTCGCCCTCCGCGGGAGTATATGCAACGGCAAGGCAATAGCCACGCAGGTAACCCGCCTCCACAATTTTCCTTGGCTGGTTCTGGTTCTTCGCACCCAAACCAAGGAGAAACCTATGTCGATCCTGAATATCGAGCATTGAACAATCACTATGGCAAGCCTCAGGACAAGCCTGTCTGGGGTCTGGCTAAGCCCCTTCCCAGGGTTGTCCGCCCTGGAATGCGGCGTGACAACCGCCCATCAGGAACAGAGGTTGTTGCGGGTCGAGAAAATGGTCAGACCCAGCCAGCGCCACAAATGGGGAACACACCGGACACAAATATGGATCGACCGGGAGCAAACCGGAATGTTTCTGCGGCGACCAGACCAAAGCGGATGAACTCATGGCGGTATCCCTCTTCAGTCCTTTCCGCCCGATCAAAGAGATCGGAAGAAGATCTGAATCTTCAAACACCAGGATCAGAGCGTGCGAATCCGATGGAGGCCATGACTGAAGCCAGAAGACCATCCACTCGGGATTTTGCGTCATCTCAACCAGCCGATCGGATTGATCGGCCAATGCATACAGAACCCAACGTCGACATGGCTCGAGATGTCCTAGATGAGCGGGCAAGGACTGCTGATCCCCTTGAAAATGATATAGAACCGGAACGCCAAGACTGGTGGGAACAACAACATCATCCAATGGAAGAAGCTGAGGAAGGAGGAGGTGGTGAAGAGGAATTTCTAAACTTCTGGTCCAAGATTCGCTATCATCTTCGGGAACCCATAGCCGAGTGGCTCGGGACATCAATCACTGTTCTCGTTGGTACCTGTGGGAGTCTGTCTGTAGCAACGTCCGCAGGTCAAGCGGGCTCATTCCTGTCCATGAACTGGGCATGGGGTTTCGGTGTCATGCTTGGCATCTACATTGCTGGTGGCGTTTCAGGTGCTCATCTCAATCCTGCCATCTCAATTGTTCTGTCCATCTACCGAGGATTTCCTGCTAAGCGCTGTCTCGTGTATATTTGTGCGCAACTAGTTGGCGCTATTACGGGCGCAGGGATTGCGTTCGCAGTGTACAAAGACGCCATCCTCCATCTAGATCATGCACTGATTCCAGAGTCAACCGGGATAGCACTTTACACGCAGCCAAAAGCCTGGGTCAGTCCTGTCACGGGATTCTTCAATGAATACGTGGCTACCGCTGTACTGGCGTGTGCAATCTTCGCACTTGGAGATGACAGCAATGCTCCTCCTGGCGCTGGTATGCATTCCTTCGTCATCGGGCTCATCGTAGCCGTGTTGTGTATGACTTTCGGCTATAATACGGGCGGGTAAGCTTGTTCTGTCTTTCGACTCTGTCTCTTGCTAAATATTGCCCCTAGATGCTTTAATCCTGCACGCGATTTTGGTCCCCGGCTTGTCGCGCTTATGGGCGGCTACGGAAGGGAGTCTTTTATTGCTTATCGGTGTTGGTTCCTGTGGGGAGGATGGATCGCAACAATTGCCGGGGCCATTGCTGGAGGTGGTCTGTACGACATTGTCATCTTTACCGGTGGAGAGTCGCCGATCAATTATCCCAGAAAGAGACGCCGACGAGCCAGACTGAAAATGCAAGCTCGATGGTGGAGGCGTCTAGGGTTCCGTGAAAAGATCGAAGATGTTGAAAACCAAATTAAGAAATCCGAGGAGTAGGAGAGATAGAAGTTCGTAAACCTGTGGTATCATTATAGTCGAAACTATGCTGTAAGATAATAGATATTACGTTTCTTAATAAATAATCTCATAACAACCTCTTAGGGTATCTTTTAATCATCCCCATGGAAGCTTTCCTCCTACACAGGCGCCAAATCAAAGAGGGCAAAGACGGAGATATCGGAATTAGGAATTTTAAAGGCCCTCGTATATAGGTTTATCTATTGTCGGGTCATTTAATAGAGTGTAGAATGACTCTCCAATATCCGGAATTTGATCGTATCCGTAGCTAAGCAGGAGAAAGTCAAGAAGAATGCCTGAAGCTAATTATCCGAAGATCCGGTCTGTCAATAGTCTCAAAAGCATAATTTTGGAATGGTTTCTTATGCACTGTGGGTATCTGACGAAGATGGCATAGCAGAATTCATTTCCAGGAACGGTTAGCTGAGAAGGAAATCAGACAGTTCAAGAGGTACATAAACATCTGAGAGGTAAAAATTGAAAAATTGAAAAATTACATTTTTTTGGGGATAGTGAGGCTGTATTTGCTTCAACGGAAAAATGGGACATTCCAAAAGGGTAAAGCATCGTCGAAAAGAAATTCTGCTCAACCCGTCACCTTGAAGATGCTGTCGGCCAGCCGTCTGACATTGTCCGTGGTTATGCCGGCGACTGAGATTCTTCCATCCTTCGTAGCGTAAACGGAATGCTGTGAATTAAGTAAGTACAAGCTGGCTCAGGAGTCAGTGAAGACAGACTCACTTCCTTGGCGAGTTTATCCATCTGGTCCGGCTTAAGGCCAGTATAAGCAAACATGCCTATCTGCGAGAGCGTAAGTAAAATGGTCAAAATACACTGCCTGGTTTACTGGGCGTCAATTATACCTGTGAAGTTATGTGACTCCAATCATGCTTGCTGCCCAAATCTTCCAAGTTTGATTTGAGCAAAGCCCGCATGCTGATTATGCGGTCTGCCATGCCTTTGACTTCGCCAAGCCATTGCCGATTCAATTTCGGATCATTGAGAATACTAGCGGCGATCCGCGCTCCATGGATAGGAGGATTCGAGTAGAGTGGTCGGACGAGTATTTTAATTTGGGAATCGATTCGCTCTTTCTCTTCTGCCGACTCACACACGATGGAGAATGCACCTGCTCGTTCACCGTATAATCCCTGCCGAACAGAATATGATCAGAACCAGTGGATGCAATTGTCGGATTTCCGACTTACCATATTTTTGGCGAAGCTCTGCGCGAGGGCGATGCTGTGACCATCCTTAATGAATTGCCTTACGGCAAATGCGTCTCTGTCAGTGTCGCCGCTGGCGAAGCCCTGATAAGCCATGTCAAAGAAAGGATAATGCCCCCTTTCCATGACAACCTTGCTGATTTTTCTCCATTGGGCTTCGGTGGGATCAATTCCCGTAGGATTGTGTGCACAAGCATGAAGCAAGATAATGCTCCCTTTTGGCGCATCCTTGATATCGGAAATCATCCCTTCAAAGTCCAACCCAATGGTCGTCTGGTTGTAGTAACGATACTTCTCAACTTGCAGACCAGAGTCTTTGAAAACGGCATTATGGTTCGCCCAGCTTGGTGTAGGGATGTAAATCGTTTTCGAGCCCGGAAAAAACCGTTCGAAGAACGCACCTCCAATCCTCAAAGCGCCTGTCCCTGAGATGGACTGGGTGATTGCAATTCGATCTTCACTAATAGCTGTGGAGTTTGGCCCATAAGCAAGAAGGGCGGCTGCTTTGGTGAACGAAGGGACGCCAGTAATGCCAGCATACTCCTTGTCTAAGTTACTTTCGATGATTTTCTTCTCAGCAGCTCGCACTGAGGGAAGGACGTATGGTTTTCCTGAGTCATCTCTGTAGGCACCAACGCCTGTTATTTCAAGTCAGCGAAGCCCAAACGCCTTATATATTTTCCCGTCAACAGACCCAAATTTATTTTTTCCGGAAAAGCGTCAGCCTTAAAAGCTTCAGTTATACCTAGAGGAGCATTAGTACTCTTTGCAGAGAAGTCGTGCAGCGATATCCAAACCAAGAATCGCCTGCAGCGGAACAATGTATTAGCAAACATATTCTCGAATGAACACGAGACGGATGCTTACATCCTATCGATCTTGTTAGTCCTATCTTTGATCATTAAAGGATTGCAGGAAAACTCACTGGAGGGCCTTGGGGGACGTTAACCCAAGTTGATGCTCTTCGAGCCGCTACACAAGTTCGCAGGACAACCTTGCGTAGCGCGGCATCACGAGTTGCAGTTCGAGTGGCAGGTATCATGTTTTCCGTATCTATAACTTCTCAAGCACCAATAGAATGTCTAGGCAATGCAGAATTGAAGCTGCACACTTGGAAATATTTATGACTTCACGGAGCGGGTTAGATTTCTGTGTACTTGCTCCAGCTCTCCATTGCCCCGATTGGCCTGTGCACGAACAGTCCTGGTTCAGTCATAGCTACTCCGGTAAGTTACTCCTTCAACCTTTTGCGGAGGTGAAAGCGGGATGCTTTTGCACATTGGGCTTAGAGCCAAAATTTACCGACATGGGCGAGGGGTTTGCACAAAGACGGTCAAGGAAGACGGCACAAATAGAGAATAGGAGTATAACGTAAGTACCGGGACACAAGAGAATTTCAGGTACAATCACCGTCTTTCTGTGTAACGTTGATGCATATTCTATGGCAGATGGAGTTTCAGGACTTGGGAGGGAAGTCTGACTGCACAATATATTAGACTGAACCAATTGTGATAGAGCAAAATGCATTCGTCTACGTAGTTGATCGTAGTTTCCTAAGGCCCACAGGTCGAGCTTATACTCCGACTGCATTTCCGAACCGAGGAAAGGCTATCGTGGAGGAAGATGGAGGAACCCATGTCACAGCTCGTATGCGCATGGTAAGCTCCAAATGCAAATTGAATTAAGGGACTAGCAGGAATCTAGTTTGAATTTTGTGTTCATACCGCAGTATATTGTACGTGCCCCAATCAAAATATTTCATTCCTAGGCGCGTAGCAGGTAGGGGAACTCTTCTGTCAATTTACGTCCTGCGGCCAAAATAAATGCAAAGCATTTCCCCGTGAAAAGGAAGATTTGATCTCCCGCAAAACGTTATTTCAATTCCCGTCCTAATCGATTGGATTACCAAAGAATTGTAGCACCGCTGAAGCAAGCGCCGGCACTGTAGTCTTCAGGAGTGAGAATCACCGCCTGGAATATCCAAATTCATTGATTTGAGGATCTACCATTTAATTACACCAGAACGCTGGATGCACAGCTCCAAATGTCGTCACCAGCGAGCGCACAAATTCATCCGTGGGACGTGGCACTTACCGAGTTAGACCAGTGAAGTAGTACAGAGGCTTCCTGAACGTGATGTACTCGTACAACTGCCCATACGGTTTGGCAGTTACAAGGCTTGCCTCCATATGCAATGGGACGACCGAGCGGGATGAGTTTTGGCCCATGTTCTGCTCTCCTGGGCGGCATGAGCTGTTTTCAATTATTTTTATTTTTCCCCCTCTCAATGGAGAATTCCCCGTCTATTATGCTCACATGATCTGGCTTTCCGTTCGACTAGGACAAGGAATCATTTTCCGTGGAGCATACGTTACCTTCGTTAATTCCTTTGCTTTCCTTGATCGGGATCCTCCGACATCGCAGTTGTGTGAGGATCTGACTGGTAATTTGGGCACTACCCCAAATATGGTTAAGTCAGAAAATTTCTTCGTTCATTGTCCAATCAGCAGAGGCTATCCCCCGCGAAGTGATGGCATATCGCACTGGGGCCGCCTTCTGAGTAAAAAGCCTATTGTCACTCGATTAAATCTGTCGGACAAACTGGTGAAGTCGTGGCCCAGCGTTCATAGCTCTAGGAGTGACAAAGCCTGCCCCCGAACTAAAAAGAAAAGAGTCATCTTGATTCTGACACAGACCATCATTCTTCTCCCACTACAAATCCGCAGCGCAAGTCCTTCTTGCCCTCATCTTCCACTTTCCCTACCCACCACCATTTGTCGCCTTTTGTAGCGGCCGATTCAGATATATCAATTGAATTTTCCTCATCTTGTTTTTCAGCCACTCTTCGTCATGTGCCCTCCGGCGGAAGGTAATAACAACGGCGTCAACGGCCACGCCAACGGCTCCGCCAATGGAGTCATGTGTATGATCAACGCCATCTGTATATTCTTCGATGTCAGGAATTAACTTCTTTCTCATGTACAGCCCACGAAGGTTTCACCGCCATCGAGACCGGTCAGAATCCTCATCCCCAGCGTCAGCGAAACCCTTACCAACCGGTCGGTGATTTCTTGAGCAATGTTTCCCGCTTCAAGATCATCGAAAGTACTCTCCGTGAAGGCGAACAGTTCGCCAATGCTTTCTTCGACCGGGAGAAGAAGATTGAGATCGCTAAGGCTCTTGACGAGTTCGGTGTTGACTATGTGAGTGCCCTTGTAATTGTAGTTGGGTGCAATACATGCCCATGGATATGCGTATCTAACCTCAGGTTTTACTATTAGATTGAGCTCACCAGCCCTGCCGCATCAGAGCAGTCCAGATTGGACTGCGAAGCTATCTGCAAGCTTGGTCTCAAGTCCAAGGTAGGCAATTTTCAAATATCGATGCCTTGACACGGCGCTAACGACAATTGAAGATCCTGACACACATTCGTTGCCACATGGACGATGCTAGAATTGCTGTTGAGACGGGTGTTGATGGAGTGTAAGACTTTGATACCAAACTATTATATGCTCAATTTCAAGCTAACTGTTTAGTGACGTTGTCATCGGTACATCATCATATCTCCGTGAACATTCTCACGGAAAGGATATGACTTACATCACCAACACAGCCATTGAGGTTATCAACTTTGTCAAGTCCAAGGGAATTGAGATTCGATTCTCCAGTGAAGACTCTTTCCGATCTGACCTTGTCGACCTGCTCTCCATCTACTCGACTGTTGACAAGATTGGTGTGAACCGCGTGGGCATTGCGGATACTGTTGGCTGTGCCAGCCCAAGACAAGTCTACGACCTCGTTCGAACCCTACGTGGAGTCGTTAGCTGCGACATTGAATGCCATTTCCACAACGACACTGGTTGCGCCATTGCCAATGCCTACTGCGCTCTCGAAGCCGGTGCTACTCACATTGATACTTCAGTCATTGGCATCGGTGAGCGCAACGGTATTACCCCTCTTGGTGGTCTGATGGCTCGAATGATTGCTGCCGACCGAGACTATGTCAAGAGCAAGTACCGACTGGAAAAGCTCAAGGACATTGAGGACCTCGTCGCTGCCGCTGTTGAAGTGAACATCCCGTTCAATAACTATATTACCGGTTTCTGCGCCTTCACCCACAAGGCCGGTATTCACGCCAAGGCTATCCTCAACAACCCCAGCACTTATGAGATTATCAATCCGGCCGACTTTGGTATGAGCCGATATGTGCACTTTGCTTCCCGTCTGACCGGCTGGAATGCAATCAAGTCTCGTGCGACGCAGCTCAACATCAACTTGACCGACGAACAGTGCAAGCAATGCACTGCTAAGATCAAGGCTCTCGCTGACGTGCGCCCTATTGCCGTCGATGATGCCGACAGCATTATTCGTACTTTCTATAGAAACCTGCACCATGCCGAGAACAAGCCCCTCCTCCCTGACCTCACTCCTGAGGAGAAGGCCAAGGTTGCCGAGAAGGAGAAGGAGCTTAACGGCCAGCCAGAGAAGAGGGCCCTTGACGAGGCTGTTGCCGACCAGGCCCCGGCCAAGAAGGCCAAGGCTTAAACGACCGCTGCCGAAAGTGCCGGATCAATATGAATCACATGCCATTGCATGGCCGACTTTTGGCAAGTATTGGAGCTCCTCTGGCTGATAGTATATTTTTGCTTGCAAAATGCCATGTGAGGGATTTTTCTTGCTTGACCTCTTATTTCCTCCGAAGGTCCAAAAAGATAACTGCAATGTTATCAAAGCATGAATGTCTTACCGTCATGGACCTTTCCTCTTCATCAGGAGTTGATCGTCATAATTTTAGGGATACACCGCATTGAGTTGGGTTGTTGCTGCCTGATCTGGCATTGAACAGATTTAGTTTCTTGTGTACATTTCGGGAGCAGATTTCTTATTCCGCGAGACCTAAATATCTGTCTTATGTACAATTTCAGAATAAAATTTTTCTGTTTATATCCGAAAACGATTTAGTGTCTCAAGTATCCTCGTTCTCGTTAGTCCCCTAGATTGTGAAATCGCTCGTGAGCGGCCATGGCAAATGCCGGCATAAATGCATCGCAAATGTGACAAAGTTGATTGGATGGATAAACCATATACTCATCTTCAAAATTCTCGTCTCGGTCATAGATAGGGCTTGCTGTGCTAACGACACTGTCCTGTGAGGGCTTGAAAGCTAAAGCATCTTCTGTACCATTTCCGGCCGCAACTGCTTCACTTCCCTGGCGCTCTGAGTTGATCGGTTCTTCATGGCCATCAATACGAACTTGTTGCCATGGTACGACCACGTCGTCCGCATTGATCGTTTTGGTGGAATCACCAATCCCATCAGCTTCCTGTTGCCGAGCTTCCCCGTCTTGTCTGTAGAACATGGAGTGGATATCCCTGCCTTGACCACCCGATGCATGTGCCGTTTCAACCATATTTGTGACTGCGACGTTGATCAGACTTAGATCCCAACAAGCAGATCCAGAATGGAGCCTTCTAAAGAGAGGTAGAATGGCTTCTTCGGCTAATTTCTCACTCAGGACACTGAACTCTTCATTGACATCGAAAATAAAGTTTGGCAATGGCCCAGACCGTGATTTTCGATTGAATAATCGTTCCCGGCTGCCGTCAGCTTGGATTGAGGGCCGAACTCGAGTGCTAAGTCGCAAAGTCCGCGGATGAGCTAGCCACTTGCCTCGAACACGTGCTTGACAATTATCTTCAGGCGGACCGCTGTGTTCTGCTTCTTCTAATAGGTCGAGATGCATCCGTTTGAGCAGACTCTGGCTTAACTTACACAACTCCTTCCGGACCTTGTCCAATGTGTCCAGATGGAGGTAGGTATCTTCGATGCTGATCTGCTTTGGAATACTTCGCGCCATCGAAACTTCCGTGTCGTCGATGCCGTGGAGAAGATTCCATATTTTCGCACCAATGCCTTGTGGTAAGCTTTGCCCACGTAAAATTGTATCCAAAGTCTGCGAGTTCATGCCGGGACACGCCCGTACATTTCCCACAGATACATGATCTTGTGTAGCACCATAAACTAACCCGGTTCCGAACTTTGCTGGTCTCCCGAGTACATGATTGCGTATTTTGAGGGCGAGCTTGAAACCAATACCAGGTACTTTACCAATTTCAAGGGGGTCCAACAACTGTGCAACATTACCTTTTCTCATGTCGGAACCCGACAGGTAGGGAGGGACCAGTGTGGTCTGCGCATTTGGTTTGTTTATGGATCCCACAAGCTTAGAAAGGAGTTTCGAGGTTGAGATGCCCACCGTCGCAGTGTATCCTTTTTGTTCCTCCAACTGATGACGAAGATAATGCCCGAGATGAGCGCCCAGCAATAATCGTAACTGAAGGGCATGTGATTCGGAAGACTTGTTTTCATTCGAATTTGGTATGCAGAGAATGGCAAACGAGGATTGAGCAGGAAATATATTGGGCGGCGTGGAAGAAGCATCAAAGGAAAATCCTTTACAAGGGTCGCTGCGAGAAAGGCCAAAAAAGGAATTTTCTAAATTGTTGGTATTTAGGAGCTCAATGTTGTATTCAATCATGTCGGTCACGTCCATATATACCTAGATATACATTAAGAGTAAGTGGAAGAAGGTAAATGAAATGGTCTTCGTGCCCTTACCTCGTCAAATCCAAGCCTCTCAACTTTGTCATTCCAGGAGAATGTCCGTAGGAAGTTGTAAAGCGCTTTTGAGGCATCCCGGAAGCGGGTAAGATCTTCGCCGAGAACGATGACTACATCCGGGCAAACCTTTCTTGCTTCACGAATCAGCTGAAGCTTGTGGAGTCCCTATGGCAAGAATTGAGTGGCGGCTTTCTTTCATTTCTGGAATATGTAGGACATACTCTTCGCCGAGCCTCATAGTTACAAGTAACGACTATTTGTTTCTGTTGAACAGCTAAGGGACGGGACTTGAGAAACGGATTTTCAGCTTCAAAAACTGATGCGTAGAAGCAATCATAATCCTTTACGCCTAATTTAGCTGACAGCTATACTTGAGATATTGAACTTCTTACAAAATGAAGGATAATTCGGTGATCACGTCGTTTGAAAGTAGTTTGTCGCCATATAGGGTCCATCATCAACGCTCCCCATGATGAGTTTCAGAGCAAATAGATGTTATAGAGTTCTCTGATAGATGTCCGGACGTTGCTGTAAGGCTTCGTCGAGGTGCCCTATGATTGTATGAAGTAGGTAGTTACGTTAGTGTGGTTTGAGAGTCAGTCGCGCCGCGAATCAGCTACCGATCTTATCGTATGCTATCTTATCAGATTTAGAATCCAAAGAGGACTAGTCGAGATCAGCTGCTTCATCTCGGACGGGCTTTCTTTCTGGGATCTAATAAGAGAAAGACTTAGAAAAGGTGGCTGGCAGCGAGCGGAAGGGTGATCCAGATGTACATATTGAACGATGTCACCAGATTGCATCACTTTTAGTTTATTTTTAGCCCTGAGACTCGTCATCCGACGAAGATCACTGCCTCAGGTATGAAAATGTCTATAAAATAAATGTGTCTCTACCACCGAAGCACAACAACGTCCTCGCCGTCTAATACCGATCGGTATAACTATGTTTGGGCTTCATATCTGACCCCTGAGCCACATTAGAAGGGGATTAGAACAAGCGCTACTTGAAAATCATTGCAATCTGCAGACTTCCTGGGCCATACTGGCGACTCGAGAGTTTCCCTTAAGTACCTCACCTACAAAGTTACCAAGTTACCTACGGGTGGGTGTGTCGCATGGTTTTTAGGGCGCTTGCGTGTTCCCAGAGGTGCACGGGGCAAGACCCTGAGTGGCTGCACTTTGCTGATTGGCTGCGCTCAGCGGGAGATGCCGAAACGTGTCGCCATGCGATCCACTACTCTGTGCCTAATGGGGAATAATCCCTGGCATTCCGTCCTCATGCAGTTGGTTCGGTGAAAAGGTGACTAGAATAATTAAGAAGCTGAATGGCTGGCCGTGCTTGGCTCAGTTCACGAGTGGCCCAAGGGTCCTCAGGCGGTACTCGTGCCGGACCGTTGAGTGTGCCTGGATCTCCTATTTTTATTTGCATCCCTCAACTGACGAATCACAAGTGAGTGCCAGACATGAGAGGGGCGGGAGAAGGGCCGCGGACCGACTGCTCAGTGGTTCAAGAATGACGGCTCCAGAGTCAGAATCAGAATAAATCTCCAAGCCCCTCGCAAGGAGAAGGTCGCTTGTGCATGCACATATACGGAACAATTGCACATACGTCTTCAGCATGATACCCCGCTGATTCCCGTGACTCTCTGGGGAACCTTGTCGCTGTTGACCGCTGCATAGCCTCAAGCCAGGAGGACACACCTACATTGTCCAACCTCGAATGTCAAATTCCACGCCCCCTCTGGTCATCACCTTCATCACGGGATAGAGACTGGCAGTCACCTTGTGGATGAACTTCTATTAGGACCCATCGTTGATGCTCACCAGCGCTCGTTTCGGCAAACATCACCATGCTCGCAGTGCATGTGCCCCAGGCTCAGGCAATGGCTACCGAATTGCATGATAATACACGGCCCAAGCGCCCAAGGTTGTCTTTACAGATAGCGTCTGCCATAACGCCACAGAATTTCATTCGTCCAGCCAACGGTGGAACACTGTGCGATGATATGAGCTCGCCTACGGTGCGAAATACCTTCAATAATTCTTCAAGGAATTTCCTTTCCCATCCGTCCAAGCCCCCAAGTGAGGCCTGGACTATCGCGCCAAATTGCACCTCATCTTCAAATCCACTTGCCTTACCATACAGCCTTCCAAGAGGCCTGCCAGGAATACTGCGTAATACAGTTCTGCAGCCCCGCCAACGTTCAGCAACTTTAGTTCGCGCACCACGCCAGATGTTTCCGCCGGTGAAATCGGTTTCTTTCAAAAACCCGCTTGTCGAGGAGATTACAACAAGTGTGTATGTGGCGGCGCATTCGGACCTGGATTCGTTAGAATCCGACAACGATGATGAAGGGATGGATTCTAAAGTCGGAAACTATGGTGATGACAGCACAGAGGGGGGAAAGCAGAAGCAAATATCTTGGGCGCCAGTACGGCGAAAAGGCAAGCGACATAGGCAATGGACATGGACTTTGGACACTCTCGATGATGGCGATGGGGACGCTACTATAAAATATCAGAGGGTCTCAAGCTTTGAAGGCGAAAGTTCGAAAATTTCGGCCGCTCTTGAAGGGTAAAGACTCGTTTCACTGAATGGCAGAAATCTGGTGTCAAGGCGTTAAAGAAACTTGTTTGCAGACTGGGATTAACTTGACTGGATGTCTCCAGATTTGACGTGTGCATAGAATGATGAAACAAAAACGAATGTCTAGTAATGAAATGTATTGATTAATATTCTTCTGCGTTAATGATGTTCGTGGAATTCAGATGAAAGGCCAACACCGAGCTTCCTGCATGCTTAGGAGCGGTTTCCGGAATTATAATGAGGAATTTGTCTTTCAGAATCGAGAATCCATATTTTGTTAAGTGCCGGTCTCGGTCTCAACCCCAGGCTCTCTTCCTTCCATGGCAAATTTTTGTTTGACTTTTCTGATGCCAAACTTCAGCTCATCCTTGGCAAATAGCGCATTTCGCGCAGGTCTCCATTGCATTACGCCTCGATGCTTTCGCCGTTCAGTCTTTCGGTTTTGAGAATTATTTGCGCCGGACCCATTTGGCATATTTGCTGACCCATCTGCTGACCCATCTGCCTTTTGCTTTTCACCAACAAATTCTCCGCCTTGTTCTGCATCATTTATCCCTAAATCTTCGTTTTCAGAAGAGGAATCGTCATCTTCATCAATGTCGTCATCATCTGAGCTTGGGTTAAATGGATCATGTACTGGCTTCTCTACTCCCGGTTCTGCTCTCTTCTTTCCACTTGAGTCTACGTATGCTTTGGGATCCTCGCCGAAAGCACCGCTCCAGTCTTCTCCGCTTCTCGTCAACCATTTCTGGCGCTCATCTGGCTGAGCCTGCATCAGTATGTCACGACCCTGTGTCAGCGAAGCTTCATGGCGCTCGCGAACATTCTCCGGAACTTCTGGCTGCACCTGGCGCTGTCGCACACCCTCAGCGAGACATGCTTCGTATGTTTCATATGTTTCTCTCGAGTTGTTATCCACGACAAATGCTTCGTGGGATTCATCGGTTCCAGCTTTGAACCGGCAACGGAACTGCAGCCGGCCTATTTCCTCAAGGTCCTCTAGACCAGGGCTTCTCTTCGCCGACACATTAGATTCGGTGATGTAATTCTGTGTCAAACGCTGGCCATTCTTCGTTCGCCAAATAGGAATATTGATATCCGTGTCCTCATTGTCGACCAAGTGCTGCAGCCAAATCATGGCATAACCGTCCGGCCCGCGTTTTCCCGGCGCATGGAATTCGAAGATCACCGGCGACCGATAGCGATGCTTCACTGGAAGCCGAACATTGTTTCTTCCCTCATTCTTTGCAATATCCCAGAAAATCCCATCGCCTTCTTCAAGGCTTCGAGCTTGCGCCCGCGATATATTGCCACTGCTGCCACCAGTCCTTAATTTCAACTTGGCGTGGCTAGTATAGTTTATGGCCAATATGCGATCCGACGTAAACTCAAACGTTCCGATATCCCAGCCAAGTAGATTCGGAGGCAGCCTGGTTTCCACGCTCCGGAAAAGAAGTGAGATACGAATGCGACCAAAACCCTAATGGAATTAGCTCATATATAGACATGAACGTATGAGAACTATTATGTGGCACTTACGATCCCTCCATCAAGAGGATACCATCGTGTAACTTGAGAGCTTGTTTGGAGGATTTCAGAAAGCTGCAGAGGGACAACTCCAATGATTGGATCGTGTTGCCGGTAGCGCTGATCACGAACAGTAACCGTCACTATGCCTGATCTCCAGTCCCTCATGAAGCGCTCTGTTCCGGCATTGAAGATGGGCCGACTACTAACGGCTTTGGCACGGGTTCGGTAGACCTGAGATTCTAAGTAAAACGGCACTGGCATGCGTGATATGGGTCAACTCACCAGCTGATCGTTGAAGAGTATGGTACAATAGCTGCTGGGGAGCTTTTCACCCTCCTCATCAGTGTTCTCGCCACTATCTTTTGCAGGCTCAAACTCCCTTCCGCGACGATTCCCTTCGCTACCTTTGATATTCTCGAGTTCGAGGTTCACAATTTGATGCACAATGATGCTACAAATACCGCTTGGCCAGAGGGGGTCCGGTGGAGTATGAATAACGGCGTCTTCTTCAGCGTTATCGATGACACCCTTATCATCTTGCAGCTCACTCTTCCCCTTTAGCGCGTCTGGAAGATTGGGGTCCTTCCCGTCTGTGCGAAGGGCTGGTCGGAATTGCGGTTTGCCAAAATACCCGACCTCCCAATGCAATTCCCCTGGCATTTCACTACCGGCATCCATACCTTGAAGCTTCGATACTTGTGGATACATTTTGCCGGGATGCTGAATCATTTTCTGCATGGACAACTCAACCTTTCCAACAATGTCGTCGGCGGTGGACCGGTCGGAGTCCCAAAGCTCCACACTGAGCTGCTCGTCTGCTTTGATCAATTCTGGGGTGACAAGGAGCCTAGATAATCGTCAGCCAGGCATTAACAAAGTTTCCAACCCGTGGATACTCACGCAGCGGTCTCCTCCCAAATGGGATTCAAGTCGTCCGTGATCACTCTCGTGCAGTACATAGGCTTTCCGTATTTAGAGAAAGATAACGTGATATACGGATCGCTTCCACCGCCTTTACTGCCACGCCTGTCTTGTTTGCTGAGCCCAATGGCTCGATGGATCCTTATCCAGAGAATTCCAAGGGCTTCCACATCTTTTTGGATGTCGTCTCCCTGGAGCATTTTGCTAAGATCCAGGCTCATGGACTTGGGCGCAACATACATGCTAGCCGCAGCTCCAATAGCATAATTGACAAAATTAGAAATGATAGGAAGGTTAAGAATATTGACACCCCTTTGGACCATTGGTATACACCCTGCTTGAATATGTGGCAGCCCCATCAGGGTGAAGGTAACAGCCTTGAGGAAAGGGGGCTCGGGGCCCATTTGGAGACGCAATCGGACAGTTCCAACTAGACTTTGTAATTCAACAAAAATGGGCAAAGGCACCCCGAAGAGACCCTTGATACCCAAGTAAAAAACCAACTGCATGTGCATATTTCGCGCCTTTGAAGCGGCTCTTTTTCCAGAGGGCTCAGCGTGATAAGCAAATGAGCATTCAATGTTGTAGTAATCTCCCCCTTCCTCATCAGCCGCCAATTCCTGTGGGTCCTTGGTCTTCTTGTTCTCTTCATGAATACTTTCTCGCAGCTCTTTCACATGAGCGTCTGGAAGAGCTCGAAGGCTCAATATTCTGAATGGATTTGAGCCTTGGTTAATTTCGGCAACTCGAACATTTTCGATGATTCCTGGTACAGATGCCTGCATAACGTCTTCGAGCGTGTCTGCCACGCCGGCAAACAGTTCAGGATCGATGAGACCCCAGACAATGCCCATCAAAGTATTCAACCACTCTACAGATTCTGGAAGGAGGTTGGCGGTAGCCTGTATCCGTGATTAGAGAGTGGAAGTTAGTGGAGGATCAAAAAAAAGAGACTCACGGTTTGGCCGCGCTCCTTTTCACTGTGCCATTCTACCTCGCGCCCGCTTCTTACCACCTCTTTCATCCACAGCCAAACGCCAGAGCTCAAGCATGCAGCGAGAGGAATCAGGCCTTTCAGTGAGCCCCCAAACATCTTACCGAGAACAATCACGGCAAAGCATATTCCAATGCACAGCGCCCCTGCTTTTGATTCTAGCGCATTAAACATTGGTTCATAGCTGACTGATGGCGTAGGATGAAAAAGTATATTTGTCTTCTCGCCTCGAATGGGTACATCCGAAGTGCTCCCGGGGGCTACAGGGTCGGGAGGGGCGGTAACATCTTGATTCTCCCTATATTCTTCACCAGACTGGGACGCTTCGGTTTTCACGGGCTAGCAGGTCATCAGTTACCCCCCCCAAAAAAAGAATTCAAATGCTGCCTTGAGACTTACGGTGTCTTTCCCGAGATTTGAATTCGGCACGGAAAGCTGCAAAAAAGATCAGTAACCCTAACAGAGCAGAAGATCACTATACAGATTAGTTTGAAGGCACACACCTGTGGGCTCTTCACTGATGACATAAAATCCTTGTTGACATCTTCAATTTGAACGTCTTTGCCCGTGGTTGGGTCCGTGACCGTCTTCCAAGTCTTCGGCGAACTGGCGTGGGGATCATTAACATGCGGCTTGGCGTCCCCCTGTTTATTTTTGTTGGCCTGGGTTTGAGTTTTTGTTTGCTCGTCAAGCAATCTGTCCCTCTCTTTCTTGTCTTTGTCGAGACTTTCGACGAATTTTTGAATATTTGGAATCGGATTCGAGCCAGACCAATGCCCGCCGGGCACATGACGTTGCTGATCGGGCATAGCGAGCGGCGAAGTAATATTGGCAGATGCTGAAGGGCTATACAAAGAGAGCTCAACGATGGCTCAGGTTTTGCGAGATGTACAGTCTTAGATATAAGAACAAGACCGACGGTTTATGACGGTGTCGAGACCAGGAACCATATGCCTGCAGTGGCTTTCCAATGAGTTAGGGAAATTCTAAGTGGAAAAATAAAGCAATGACGTGGGCAAAGGTCAAGGAAAGATGAATGAAGATGAAGAGATAGCTGCCCAGCATTGCCGGCGACAAAAGCAGGGCTTCGATACGCTGTAATGTGCTGTAATACACAGATAACTCACTTACATTCACGACCGCGATAGGGAAAAGAGAATTGATTGCTAATTCAGAGGGTAGCAAATACACGATGCTAAAGGATTCAAACAGATGAAAGTCAAATTAGTTATCCCTGCGGGAAAACAACATTGGCTGTTCCGAGAGAAGAAGTTGATGAGTTTATCATCCGGTTTTCATAGGGTCAATGGCATAAACCAGTTATTGGAAACAGAGCTGGCAGCCATTCTCTAAGTTTACTGACGTCAGAGGTCCATGCCGCCCTCTGATGCAGTTTAGGTAGTGATGGATACCTGTGGTTGCCTCATCAGAGCCGCTAACAAATTAGTAGTGGGTACCTACCTTACCTACACTTTTCGGGATCAGGTACCTTAAGGCAGCAGGGTAGGCAGGTACCTCATGTATCGACGCGACGCGACACGAAGGCACGGGTTGACGGGCGAGCTAAAGGGTTTCCTTGCGAAGAAGAATCTCCGATAGCTGCCAAGTCGGTGCAGCGAGTCCTGCCTCAGGCGTTATTTCGCCCCCGCCAACCTGGATAGAAACTAAATTGCGTTGTTGGAAACCCATTGCGACGCGGATGCGCAATAGAACGCTATACCGCCACACTCTACAGTCATCCATCGAGCTTCACAGGTCGTAGGGCGGATAATAAGGTACAATCGAGAATGACGACAAAATGTCAACTCTCTCTACCTACATATCGATTGCCGAGCAAAGCTACACCTACTTTAGGTAGATGCGAAGTGGTAACTACCGTAGTTTCAAGCTCATTGCCAGTTATGGACTGAGCTGAGTGATCACGCGCCACCTCGTCTGATGACATTCCATCCATGCAAAAGTAAGTTATGCTAATTTGATATGTAGTGCTAAACATTGAGGCGGACGAAATTCGAGACTTGGAAGGTTAAATTGATGCTTACCCTACCTAGCATCTAGACAGGGCGGGGCTGTATGATGTTTCATACAAAAAGAAACACAGCGGCAATTTTCTGTGTTTGATGCTCCTCTCGTTTTGAAAGGCATGGCCAAACAAAATCAAAAGCTCGCAAGACTATTCGGAAAACATTCGAAAGTGTAATCGGTTGGGGTCGCTGAGACGACACGCGCAAGAGACTGACCGCATGTGTCAATAATGCAAGCCATCGTTTTAGCCTCCTATAATCTCGGATGACACAGGACCAAGTACAATTCTTGCATGGCCAACAGAAGTGGGACCTTCTCCGTTGGCAGCACATACCAAGTAAATGATGTGCTCCGAGGAGATGCCGACATTTTTCCGCATATCCGCAGCAAGGGTTCCTTTTCAGTGCCCCCCGAAGGCCGGCGGGTATTCAGCTCTAGTCGAGGTTATGGTCTCCGCTTTACCGTATGTTCAGCAGCCCACCAACTGAATATATTTCAATTCCATACCTCCGTACAAAGCCATAAGAGCAGAAGCAAAAGGCAATCATGAAAATAGGTAGGAAGAATTCCCCATCAAATAGCGCGAGGAAAGCCCCTTCGCTCGTATGTCAAAGCATTGCGTAAGAGGTAAACAAAGAGATGAGGCTCAGCAAGACTGATAGTTGCATCCGGTTGAGGCTTGATCTTGGCCATTCTTAACTCGAACTTATTGGCACTTCCGGAGGCCAGACTTTCGTTGAAGTCCCGGAGTCGGGGAGAGCTCCTATCCCCGCTCTGTGGTTATTGGATCAAATGGATAACCGAAGCCAGTTGCCAGGAAGGAATCTCCAAGCGTCAAGCCATCATTGGTCATGGATACAGGGACTGTACCAGAGTATGCCGCCGGCCCGAGAGCCCCCTCCTCTCCTGTCAAGGAGTCCGTTGCTCAACATTTTTTCTTGAGCGTCACCAAGGCCTGGATGAAGGGCTAAGCCTGCAGGGATATGCGAAACGCGATCGGGAATTTCTGTCGGCTCAAACATGCAGGCCTGGAGTATCCGAAAAGAATCAAACCTTCACCTTCGTCCGGTGAGAATTAAGAGGATAGCCTAGTAGAGCAGGAGGTGTGGCTCGAGTAGTAAACCCGTAGGTGGGGATCGCCCCTTCGGACGGAAGGGGTTTAAGGCAGAGATTTTGAGTATATACTACGGTGCGTAGCAGCAACTAAAACTGTAGTTCACCCTTTGGTAAACAGTAGTGCCCCGCTCGAGTAACCCCGCGCTTTGACTGGAAAGGACCATTTGGAGCTCGGCGCCAACTGCTCCTCTGGACCGCTTGAAGCTCCCTCGACTCGTTCGCTATTTAATCACTCTCACTTTCAGCCGACCGCTGCCCGTCGCGAGTACCTGCGCGCAATCGCACTTTTGCCGCTCCTCCGAATCTAAAGCTTTTATATCTGTGTTGTCCTGCGGTCAATTCAGCTGTCAACAGGAAACCCATCGCTATCTGTTGTGCTCAGTCGGGTGACTATTTACTACTACATCTCTCCGAATCTTGCGCGGAGATCCATTTCAGGGCGCGGAAGCTCCAGCTCCCCCAAAAATAGCCAACACCTGTCTCCAGCCTAGCTATTCTTAAAAATGCCTGAGGGCGAGGCGAAGGCCCCTGCGGCCCACGAATACAACCCGCACGAGGTATATCCTGTGCCGCAGGGCCTGTTCAAGTAAGCAGTCGCAAATTACTCCCTCACGAAGCTGTAAGATCATCTAACAATAACCTTCATATAGAAAACATTCGACCAGACCGCATCTGATAAATCTGGAGGAGTATAGAAAGCTTCACAAGGAGTCCATAGAGAATCCCGACAAATTCTGGGCGAAACAGGCGAGAGAGCTGTTGACCTGGGAACGTGACTTTCAAACTGTTCGCTCGGGATCGTTGACAAACGGCGACATTGCGTGGTTCTTGGAGGGCCGCCTCAACGCATCATACAATTGCGTCGATCGCCACGCATTCAAGGATCCAGAAAAGCCTGCAATTCTCTACGAGGCGGATGAGCCTGGCGATGGCCGAATCATCACCTATGGCGAGCTTCTCCGACAGGTGTCTAAGCTAGCTTATGTCCTCAAGCAGATGGGCGTTAAAAAGGGGGACACGGTGGCCATATACCTTCCCATGATTCCTGAGGCTTTGATTGCATTCCTCGCCTGCAGCCGCATTGGCGCTGTCCATTCGGTCATCTTTGCTGGTTTCTCCTCAGACTCGCTTCGTGATCGAGTCCTAGACGCTCAATCCAAAGTTGTCATCACCACTGATGAGGGAAGACGCGGCGGAAAAGTGATTGGCACCAAGAAGATTGTGGATGACGCGCTCAAGCAATGTCCTGATGTCTCGCATGTTTTGGTGTACAGACGCACCGGGGCTGAAATTCCATGGACCAAGGGAAGAGACTTTTGGTGGCACGAGGAGGTCGAAAAATATCCATCTTATATTGCACCAGAGCCCGTGAACTCTGAGGACCCCCTCTTTCTTCTCTACACATCTGGTTCCACGGGAAAGCCCAAAGGTGTGATGCACACAACTGCAGGCTATCTTCTCGGCGCGGCTTCGACTGGAAAGTACGTCTTTGATATCCACGACACAGATAGGTTTTTCTGTGGTGGTGACGTTGGTTGGATCACTGGTCATACTTATGTTGTCTACGCGCCTCTTTTGTTAGGCGTTGCCACTGTCGTTTTCGAAGGCACTCCAGCTTATCCTGACTTCTCACGCTACTGGGAGGTGATTGAAAAGTACAGCGTTACTCAATTCTACGTCGCCCCCACTGCCCTGCGGTTACTGAAGCGAGCGGGCGATCACCATGTCAAGCATAAGATGAAAGGCCTCAGGGTGTTGGGCTCCGTTGGTGAGCCAATTGCCGCAGAAGTCTGGAAATGGTACTACGAGGTAGTTGGAAAGGAAGAAGCTCATGTCGTCGATGTAAGTTGCGAACCAGTAAATCAAACTTCTTGACGCACGCTAAGATACGTTCCAGACCTACTGGCAAACGGAGACGGGATGTCACGCCATCACGCCGCTCGCGGGTATTACCCCATCGAAACCCGGAAGTGCTACGCTTCCATTCTTCGGCTTCGACCCTGTCATCATAGATCCCGTGTCCGGGGAAGAGATTCAGGGAAATGATGTCGAAGGCGTGTTGGCTTTCAAACAGGCATGGCCTAGCATTGCTCGCACAGTGTGGGGAGCTCACAAGCGATACATGGATACTTATCTGAACGTCTATAAAGGTTATTATGTAAGGATTTGTGCGGACTTGCGCAAACATTTGGCTCCAGCTAACTTGGTCGTAGTTCACTGGCGATGGTGCTGGGCGGGATCATGACGGTTATTACTGGATTCGTGGCCGTGTAGATGACGTCGTAAATGTCTCTGGGCACAGGCTTTCTACCGCTGAAATTGAGGCCGCACTTATTGAGCACCGTGAGTTATGTTATGATTATGGCTTAGAAGCAAGTAATGTTGACTTTAGATTGTAGATGCCGTTGGTGAGGCCGCTGTGGTGGGCATCCATGACGAGCTTACAGGGCAGGCCGTTAATGCCTTTGTATCTCTCAAGGACGAGCAATCATCTCTCGATCAAGTCAAGAAGGAGCTCGTTCTCCAGGTGCGAAAGTCGATTGGACCTTTCGCTGCCCCAAAGGCTGTATACATTGTCGGCGATCTACCAAAGACCCGTTCCGGCAAAATAATGAGACGTATTTTGCGGAAGATTCTTGCTGGGGAAGAGGATTCTCTCGGTGATACCTCCACGGTAATCATCCACCCTTCCATGAATGTGCATTTCAGGTTCATGTTCTGACTTCTCTCACAGCTATCCGACCCCAGCGTGGTAGACAAGATCCTCGACCTTGTCCATTCTTCACGAAAGAATTAACAAAAAAGAAGGCAGAACAAGTAGGGGAGAGAATATGGTTACTTTTCTTCAGTCGCTTAGGTGGGATTTCACCAAATGAATCGGCCAATTTGAGTCTGGTGGTATAGTTATAACCCACTCTCTTTTGGATGATGATTCGGATCATCAGCTGGATCTTTGTGTGGCGCATAAGTTTATGTAACCATGACCATGCACTCGCTCAGTTCGGCGCAGTAATCAAACCGGCATACTTTATTTTGCACCTCTTTCCACAAATTTCGTATAATACGTTTTTTTTTTTTTTTCATCTCCAACGCGTTGATAACGTTGCGTCGCTGGGCTGAAGATCATCTTGTCAGACTGCTTTCGAGTGAGGGATCCTCCGGAGGGCTCGTTGCTCCGGACAACGAATGTGTCAGATGAAAGACGACTTTGGATAACAATGTAGCTTTCAAGTACCTCTGTCGCTTCGACTAAGTACTGCTACTTTCAATGAAACAGGCGCTCGTAGACGTGCCATTCTTCGCATGTTGCTGCTCGCTCTAATGCCCAGGTGCCTGGGGTCAAACTTTGGCTCTCGCAAACCGTAAAAGACAGTTGCTACTATTCGGCAGCTTTAGTATCCGGTACTAAGCACGATAGACCGAACCACTAATGGGGTACTAAGCCCAGCCCAACCCCAGCCGACCGCTTTTCACGCTTCTATGTGGGCAACAACGCAACCAACCACTTCCGCAAACAAAGCACCGTCTAAACTTTGGCCGGGGAATCCATATATAGTATTTACAATATCAATGCTTGATCCGTATAGCATTGTCAGCCAATCTTTCTTTCACTCGGAGACAAATTCCGTCCGTTTTAGGCCTCTCTACAGCAAACCAAGGTAATACTGGGTCTGAGTATTACGCATCATTGCCAAGAAAATCAGAACGATTCTTTGCCAAGCACGGCGGGTAATCTGCACCGCCTCAACCCGAAACACGAACAACGATTTGTCGCACTCTCTAATCCCCCGAGAAGTCGGATATCTCTTTCATGCGACCCTTATTAGCATGTCTTTGCAGTTATAATCTTTATTTTGCAATCGCCGGTCACTCGAACACACTGTTCATACTCAGTTGCACCGACAATGCTGCTTCAGCGACATCTTGTCGCCCTGTTTCTAACACTCATAGTTCTGCTTAGTCTCTCTGCAGGTAATTCTTACCACTTTGGATCAAGAGCTGTGACTGATCGAGACTTTTAGCACATTCTCAGAGTCGTGGCGCTTTGAGTAGAGTATCCTTAGTCGCCGAACCTCGAATTCTGACTCCGTCTGGCCGCGTCCATGCCTTTTCCTCCTTTGACCTAACTTTCAGTCTCTACGCTGGCGAATACATTGTTCGACTTTCCCTCGAGCCGAACCATGATATTATCGTCGACGGGGCAAGTGTTCAATATCTCGATGCGAATGGAGACATTGCTCGTACAGAAATCATTGACCGTCATGAACACAAAGTTTTTAAAGGACGCGCGTGGGGTCATCTCGTCGGACATGGATGGCAAGAAGTAGGATGGGCTAGAGTGGTTATCAGAAGAGACGGAAGATATCCATTATTTGAAGGCGCCTTTTCGATACACCATAACCACCACCACATTCAACTTCGATCGAACTATCTGCAAACAAAGCATCAGCTTGACCCTCTGCTCGATGACAATAATGATGAAACTATGATCGTTTTTCGAGATTCTGATATCCTACCACAGGATGATCTTGAGCTCAAAAGATCCATGGGAGTTGGCTGTCCAGCAGACGAACTTTCATTCAATCTCCGACCTGAACATGCATATTATTCGATGGACCTGAAAGGGGAGGCTGGATCTTGGGGCTCGACTGCAATTGGAGCTCTTTTGGGGAAGCGCCAGATTGACTCAAATCCCAGTGGCGGAAATTCTGGTGGTGTCAACCTCAAATCAACCATAGGGCAGACTGCCGGCTGCCCGTCCACTCGAAAAGTTGCATTAGTGGGAGTGGCGACCGACTGCACCTACACCGGCACTTTCAACTCAACCGAAGCTGCTCGGCAAAATGTGATAACCCAGATAAATTCTGCCTCGGACTTATACGAAAAATCGTTCAATATAACTCTGGGACTGCAAAACTTGACAGTATCTGACAGCAACTGTCCTGGCTCTGAGCAGAAAGCTACTCCTTGGAATGTTGGCTGCTCCGGTAACGTGACCATTCAAGATCGATTGAACACCTTCTCCCAATGGCGGGGAAGCCGAAACGATTCCAATGCGTACTGGACTTTACTTACCAACTGCAACACTGGTTCGGCCGTTGGTCTGGCTTGGTTGGGCCAGGCTTGTGTCTCTGGGGTCGAAACCTCCCAAGGTTCTAGTGGGGGATCTGAGTCGGTGAGCAGTGCGAACGTTGTTGCACGGACTTCAACAGAATGGCAGGTTATTGCGTAAGTAATCCCGGCGTTCATTTTTACAGTCAGCTTTGACTTATATTTGGCCAGCCACGAGACAGGGCATACATTCGGCGCCGTTCATGATTGCACCAGTCAAACTTGCAGTGATAGCAACACAGTGAATGCTCAACAATGCTGCCCCCTCAGCAATTCAACCTGCGACGCAGGTGAACGTTACATCATGAACCCTTCAACCGGTCAGGGTATTACACAGTTCAGCGCATGTTCGATCGGGAACATTTGTTCTGCAATTGGCCGCAATAGTGTCAAGACAAACTGCCTAGTCGCCAACAAAGACATCTCCACGATTTCTGGCGGACAGTGTGGCAATGGAATTGTCGAAGATGGCGAGGACTGTGATTGTGGAGGAACTGAGAGCTGTGGTAACAATGCATGCTGTGATGCTACGACTTGCAAATTCAAGAACAATGCAGTTTGCGATGATTCGAACGAGGACTGCTGCCAAAGTTGCCAATTTGCTCCATCTACTAGAGTCTGCCGGGCAAGCACTGGCGTGTGTGATCCTGAAGAGAAATGCACAGGCTCATCAGCAAATTGCCCAGAGGATCAGACAGCGCCGGACGGACAAAGTTGTGGAAACAAGACACAAAAGCTTACATGTGCAAGTGGCCAATGCACTTCACGAGACCAGCAATGCAAAACTGTCATGGGATCTTACACTCAAACCAACGACACATATGCGTGCGACAACAATGGATGTACAATCTCTTGTGCCTCTCCTGAATTTGGGCCCAACGTTTGCTATGGACTGCAACAAAATTTTCTCGACGGAACGCTTTGTGGAGGAGGAGGACACTGTCAAAATGTGAGTGTCCCAAAATCTATCTTCCCTGCAGACAAGCCCACTCTAGCCTGCACTAATGTGACATCTTGTGGGGATTTGCATCGCTGATAACAATTTCAGGGACAATGCAAAGGCTCGTCAACATCAAAAGAAATCCGATCCTGGATTGACGATCACAAGGCTCTCGTGATAGGCATAGCTGCGGCAGTCGGTGGCTTTCTACTTTTGACTTTCCTTGGATGCCTCTGGAGATGTTGTTCGAGAGCACGCTATAGGCGCAAAATTCCACCACAGACTCATAACCAGTGGATCCAGCCTCCAATGATGCACCAACCAGTTTACAATGCGAACCAAGCTTGGCATTCACCACCTCCACCGCCACCTCCGCCATCGTACCATCAGCACATGTCAAGCGTTCGATACGCTTAGCTTTCTCATGTCTCCCTTTCATCATTATCGAGCACTCTCCCTGGTATCAAAATCCTTTCTAAGTTCTTCTTGGTTCTCGGCAGAAAATTTACGGGCGTCAGCTATCCGGAATAGAGCACTGCTTATCAACGGTATCTTTGTATTTCTTTGGGACGATTTCCGCATCACCGTCGGTTATTCATGTACAGTCGAGGTTTCATTCTATTTCCCTTTCGGAATATCACGAATTGGCGCTGCGATGGTTGGTGTTTTTGAAATAGCGTTTGTTAATCACAATTGTTCTGCTTTTGCAAGCTGTAATGGGTATAAAGCACTATGGGCCGTCTACAAGTACATAGGAGAATATCACCATTGACTGATATACTATCGGTCCCATTCAATCTGCACTGAAGAACCTGATCGTTGCTGATACCGTATTTCTTTCGAGTTCTTGAGCAGGTTTGGCGCAAAACTTAAGGATGATCAGGGGCGAACATTACAAATGATTGTTTTTCTTACCCTGCCGTTGGGTCCATCATTTCGCCAGATAGCATTTCCCATCTCTTGATCGTCATCGTGGTCGGCAACTGGATGTAGCTAAGATCAAACGGTACTTCCGCCGTGCGTTGGATCCAGCAACGCTATAACTAGCCGGACCATCCCTGGGCGGGGACTTATAAGCGCGCTTTATCCGATTCTCGAAGGACAGTTGAGAAATTTAGGCTGCTCCGTCCAAGGAACGGGAAAGTCATCCTACGTACAGTTATAACCTGCACTAGGTGTCAACGACTCAGCTTGTGACTTTTAAACATACTATAGTCATTCATCATTCCCATCTAATGCACAGCTAGAAAGCAAGTCTCTTTGTCCGCCTACGGCTCACTCGGCTGGGTCAGTAATTGTGAAGCTATTTATAAACTAAGAGCTGGTACCCATGACTAAAAAGACGTGAAAAGTTCTCTTTCCCTCGTGGCCTTCTTCCAAATGGGGAGGCGCACGTCTCGGATGGCTAGTTGCAGGGACTCGCATTGCATCTGACATCATCGGGCTGATTGCTATCCGCTTACAAAGAGCGAAAGGAATTTCAGGAGAAAAAAGGGCAGTCACCAAGCATGGTTCAGCTTTGCATTGACTCAAGGCAACTCATGTCTCGCAGCCTTTGGGGCACAAGCTAAATAGGCACAATAAGCCACTGCCAGTAGCACTAACCTTCTTGGAATTTGACCTCTCTAGAAGCTGTCTATCACGAAACCTAGAATTCGACGGAGTAGTGGAGCAGTCGACAAGGGGAACACTCGAGGCCGGGATCCCGTAGCATGTCATTCTAAACACCCAGAGCTGTGGCGTCGTTGGCGTTGTTTTTGACGGGATATTGGTTCCCAAAGCTCCCCCCCTTTTGCATGCCACCCGCTGTCGCGAAGACCTATTGCGGTCATACCTGGTAAGTTATTCGTTCTTACGCTAGGATGATTCTTCTTATTTGCAATCCTTCAAATTCATCTGCACCCTTACAAAATGCCTTTGTCGATCCCTGCACGCTGTGCACATGCCCATCATCCTGACTGGGCGGTCAGCACCACACCTTTGTAGCCCCCATTTTTAGCTAGCTACCTACTTTTTTTCGTCCTTCTTCCGTAGGCATTCCTCTGAAAAAGGTGACGTGCGATCTCTGCATCTCCAAGCGGGCTCCTATCGCTCCAGCGTTGTTTGATTTGCGACCAGCCCTCCCTTCTCATTCTCAGAGAAGAAAGTCGGGGGCTATTTAGCGCACAGAGGACAATAATTCCCGAGGACCTTATCAACTCATTATCAGCTGAGGCTGTTCGCAGTCGTAAAACCCCCCGTAATTTTCGTTTCCCCCTCACCTGGTTTGCGGTGCGGTTTAGAGTCCATCCCCATCCAAGTGGGGCAGACATTGCACGAAGAACTGCTGCGTGCACAACCCCACCTTGGGCCAATCACCAACCATTGCGCGAATCCAAGATTCCCCGATCAACATCCATTGCCACTTTCGCCCATTTGGTTGCTTCCACACTCTTCCTCCTCTGTCTTTCTTTCATCCGATTACAATAATTGGGGGCACAATCCAGGATACGCACCCGTCTGGCAACGTTTCACTTGCTGAACCCATCATTCATATTTGTTTCAACCGTGCACTTCCGGTGGCACATTGACTAAGACATTCATCCAACCGTGAAATCATCACGTTGACAAACAGAATCATGCCCGGCGCAAAGGATATTGCTGAGACCAGGGTGAGTCGCCTTTATTTCCTCCTAGATCCCATCCCAGTGTGAACAAGCTACTTCTTGTCCGCGGTCGTGATTAAGGTTTCTAACAACTCACGTAATGCAGAGTGAGGAGGGCTCCACCGGCTTCCCCGACTTTGGTGATAGCATCGACCCCCCGACCTTTGAGCAGATTCTGGAGATGGACGACGATGAAGACGAACGCGAATTCAGCAAGAGCATTGTCTACGGTTTCTTCGAACAGGCTGAAGGCACCTTCACGAAAATGGAGACCAGCCTGTAAGTTTTGCGCTTTTCAAACATTGCTCTTCTTTCGACCCGCACGGGGACTGATGCGCTTTACAGGGCCAACGGTGACCTCGCTCAGCTCTCCTCGCTCGGTCACTTTCTCAAGGGCTCATCTGCCACCCTTGGCCTGACCAAGGTCAAGGACAGCTGCGAGAAAATTCAGCACTTTGGCGCCAAAAAGGACGAGACCGGTACCGTCGACGAAGCAGACGATCAAGTATGTTTGCAGCGCATCAAGGATACCCTGGTGGACGTAAAGGCGGAGTATTCGGAGGCGGAGAAGTTGCTGAAAAAGTTCTACCACGACCCTTCGTGAATTTCCGCAAGATAAAAACACGTACACGGAGGCACTGAGCCTCGCCATGGGATTCGGAGCATCAGCGGCATATCTGGCGTACAGTGGCCCACTTACGGGGCAGCATTTCACTCCTACAGAAAAAGGAGGACCGTACTCTAGAGAATCAAGAGTTGAACCATTGTGGGCGCAATGGTGTCTAATGAATTACTCTTTATGAAGTGTCCAAGCTCTCAGCACACTAATTCAGGCCGAAATTGCCTGCGTTAGTTTCTGCTTTGAAGATAATTGTGCATACGTGGCTTGGAATCCATCAAAAGTGCTCTTCATCAAACAAGCCTTTTCGTAGCGTTACCACACAAGAATTTTGTGCTGTGATGACGGGTAAAAAGAGCCCATATGCGTCGTGTTCTCGCTTTTGCTTATCCCAAAAAGGATTCAAGTGTTGTCCAACGCTGCATACTTCGCAGTCTCTCGTATAGGCTCTACGCACAAATGATAGAATTTCTGTAATTGGAACCAAGGAGTGCTATTGGGTATCAAAAAAGGCGGTATGGCAGCGCTAGCATACCACGGACTTTTGTTTTGAAGGCGCAGTTGCCAGTTAGGCGTTGACAAGCTTAGGAAAATACGTCAAGCTCTCGTCAAGTGGTGGGAGGCATCATTACTTTCTCCCACCCGGCAATCTTTTTCTACACGGTTGACAAAGTTGGGCATTGACAATTGGCATACAGAGGGTAATGTGAAATAAGATGGAAAAAAAAAACTCTTCGATTAGATTGCAAGCACAATACATCTGAGGTAAGGGTTGCAATAGAAAGTGAAAGTGGATGAAAGTTCACCAAAGCGGGTCCTCTTTTCAGGGCAAATCTTGTTTTTAACGCCGGTTACCGGTAAAGTGCTCAAAAGGTTCGCTGGCAGGTCCCACTATCTATCACCGCGGACGGAGGGGCTTTAGCGGGGTGACGGAAGCGTCCCGCATAAGCTCATGCGGGTGATTCCGCCCCAAGCTCCCTTAATTTATTCCTTCCCTTAGCCTCAATTGATTTCCCTACGCTTAACTAGCGGTTCTACTCGATCATCGGCATCCCTTCAATGGATATCATCATCTTATCTATTTGCTTGCAATATTAGGTGCTGCAACGGAGATTACAAGAACAAAATTTGTTAGTAAAATAGCCCAGTACGCGTTCATTTCGCGCAGCATTCACTGGCCTGCCCAGACGCCTAATGCAACAAACTGCCCTTGCGTCACGAAACAGACTTTTCAATAAAACTTCTCGGAAGGCAATAGCGTGGAACAAAAAAAGTCGACTTGGATCTTCTCCTGAGATGCCTCCAAAACCACCGTTGACACATTTTCTCTGTTTACCATTGGTCACGAATGCTTCTCGAAGCCAATTACAGGCGTCTGTTGAGGCATTCGCGGCAGAGTCGCAGGGTACACATCCTGAGAGCGTCTCTATTCCACAGAGAGCATTTAGGCCTCTTGAGACGCTTCACTTGACGTTAGGAGTGATGAGCCTTCTTGAGCCAGGACAAGTCGAAAGTGCTATCAAATTATTGCACGGGCTTGACATGCCGAAGATGCTCAGGGATGCGTCATCAGACACTATGGAAAAGGAGGAGCCCATAGAGATTGCACAGCCCATTACCGGCGAAGAACAATCCGACAACGGAGCTGAAACTAAACCGGCCGGCACCGTTGAGGTCAAATCGACCAGTGAGGGACATCCGCAAAGCAGTCAAAGCGGCGACTCACACATGTCTGGATTGAATTGTCCGCTCAACATATCACTCAGGTCTTTAGTGTCAATGCATGATCCAAAGAAAACGTCTATTCTCTACGCACAGCCGGTGGATGCCTCGGATCGTCTTCTTCCATTTTGTAGACAATTGAAAGAGAAATTCGTCGAAGCAGGCTTCTTGGTTCCTGATACACGGCCGCTTTTGCTTCACGCAACGATGCTCAATACCGTCTATGTTCCGGCTGTTCGTCAAAAGACAACGGGAGATAGAGGTCATGGAAAGCGAAAAGCAAAGTTAACGGTTGATGCAACGAAGCTTTTGGAAAAATACAAAGATTTCTCATGGGCCGACGATTTCAAGCTAGAAGAAGTGGCTATTTGCGAGATGGGCGCCAAAAGAATCGTCAATGAGCAGGGAGACGTCATTGGTGAAAAGTATGAGCAAATAGCCAGCAAAAACTTATGATCGTTATTCATTCATCTTTATATACATGATAATGAACATTATGAAGCAGAATCAGAACGGTCAATAGCTTCTCAAGGGTGCTGTTTCTAACCCTCGACATATGCCATGTAGGTGGCCAGTCCCTTTTCGGACTTGAAAGAGAGCTCGAGGCCTTGACCGATGAAAAAGACATACCCTTCTTTGAGCTCATGGTCCTTTCTATTGGTTGACATTGTTCCGCTGCCACTGGTAACAATCATGATACCAGGGCCGTTGATGGGCTTCAAGTCTTCTTTCTCTCCCTCTTTCAGCTGGGTTGTGAGCATATTGAATTCTGACATTGGAGGGGCATAGACACTGGACTTCCCGTTGATGCTCTTATCCGACGGCTTTGCAGGAAGAATTGAGTCATCGGCGGAGTGAGGACCGAAAGTCAGTGCAGCAGAAAACAGCTCCACGCTATCTCTATCGGGACGAGGACAAAATCCTGTGTTAAGTACATTGTTTGAGCGCGCCATGCACTCGACGATATCGCCGGAAAGATACGCGTGAATTCCGTCGGCGGGCACATAGATGCTATCACCAGCATTGAGTACCAGGTAGTTCATTAAACAGAGAGCGACAATATTTCCGTTGTCTTGCTTGGAATATTGTTGTTGCAGGCGGGGAAGGAGCTCTGGAATATGTGACTCGGTTCCGAATGAGGCCTTGGGAAGAGCTAGCAGCTCGTTTTGCGTCTGCGCAATCGTCTCATCCGAAGTGGCTAATATTGTTTTGGCAATGGATTTTAGAGAGTTGTTGTCAAAGTGGGTATGCTTTTCTGGCAAGAAACGTTGCAGAGGCTTCAGTTGGAACAGAGCTTGAATAACGTTCAATGGTTTCCAGCCCACAAAAACTTCGAATTTGCCCAAGGCAACTGCAATTTCGGGTTTGTGATTGGGATCTGTGAATTGATCTGGGTTCTTCTCGTGCAATCGCTGAGCAAGATCTTTGTCTGGGTGTATCTGGAGGGGTAGCGCCTTGTCGATGGAGAGAATCTGCACATCAACAAATCAGTAAATTGGACCAGAATGCCCATAATTAGAAGAGTGAAGACGGACCTTGGGAAGATAGGGGAGTTTGCTTCCAAATTTCTTCAGTACAGGACCGCCGATCAGTTGTTCTTGATTTGCATCAAGGATGTCTTGCAGATCCTCATTTGTCTTGAGAGAGTAGGATGGTAGGACCGGGTATGTTCCCATCCACATCTACACTTCCATGTTATTCGCTGAGCATAGATTATTCAAGACTGGATTCTTTATACATGCCTCTGCATATTCCTTGCCCTGCTCAATCTTAAAATCCGTTCCCGGTGTTTGCGCACAATACCGCGCTGCCGCAGATGCCTCGCCTTTGCGGCCCCAAGGATAATTCTGTAAGGTAATTGATTGTTAGCGTCCTATAAGTTCAATGATATTGGGACTGTATGGTCGTGGACGTACGTTGCACTGGCATCTTAGTTGGATGACTTGGTCTACTGTCATGGTTGACGATTTCTATTGCGATTATATTTTGCTTGGTTAAAATGAGATAGCTTGCTGGGTATTGTTTGGCTATCAGAGGGTGCGAGCTTTAAATATAAAGTACGAGGATAGAGTGCTAAGCAAGAGTCGTTGCGTCACAGAGCATCAGATTTAGAGGAAGATTGCACTGAACTCCCGAGATCTGGCCCTGGAGACATCATACATCATTGTAACGAAATGTCCGCTAGAGGGGCGAAGGTAGCTACATCTCACTCTAGCCGTTGGGTGCTGTGGATCAATCTACGGTTACTAGATCCATGACACGGACAATACTGAAGAGTAAATGGCGAGCAGTCTGATGCTGCACTGACTCTTCTTGCATGAATTCCTCTTCTTACTAGTGCTGAAGTCTAGAATCGTATCTTTTGGCATTGGTAAATGTGGAATTGAGCGTGGTGACAAAGTCCGTCCACAAACCGCTTCTTGCGATCTCTACGCCACGACTGAAAATGCTTGGACGACGTAAGAATGATTCAAGGACGATTTGTCTGGAACCTCGGCTACAGTGCCGTGCCCGCAAGACCCTCGGTACCAGTAATGGGTTATTTACACCGTATTGGTTCCGTGGCTTTCAACTGCGCCACACGAACGTTCTCTCGGTGAAGAATACCGGGGACTGTAACTCTTAGGTACGTACACTGCAGTACAGCAGCAACGCCAAAGCCCATTTGTGTTCCCCAAATTGGACGTCCCTGCGCTAGCCAAAGTCGGAATTTGTAACGATCCCCTGGCAGTGGCCGACACTAGTAGGGGGGGTTTGTGTTAGGCGCTACTCTCCGGGTGGACGTGTTCAAATAGTATACAGGACTGACATCGTGATACTTTTCACCTGTCTTTAAATCATAAGCTTTTTTTATTCTGTCACGGTGAGGGTCGCAGGAGAATCTTACAATCCTGCAAGGGGATGCCGAAACGCCTTGTTAGAGGGTAATACTTGACCAACATCACTATCGGCGTCCACAGTCACGCTCTGCTGCAAGACTGTTTGACCGATAAACTCGTTCGTACGATAGTGTCTCTTTTGCACCAAGTTTTTGCGATTGTGCTTCGACGACAATTGGCTGGGGCCAGACAGCTTCGGAAAGCCATCACCAAATAAGTTCATCATGCAGTTTGCGCTACCGCCCCGCAAATTCTCTCATCCCAGTTTCTCTGAGAGCAAGTTCTCTCCCTCGAGCTCTCTTCGACGCCGACGACTGCAGTCCGGTGCAATCCTAGCTTGTGCCGCAATCACAGTTCTTTTCCTCCTTACAAGGATTTACTCCTTTATCTTCACTGATCGACCTCCGGCTGGGACTCCGAAAGTGGTGGTAGTGACTGCTTTCGACGCCGTTCATACTCCGGTTTATACAGAGAAGATCAAGGAAAATCGTCGGGATTACGCTTCTAGGCATGGTACGGACAAGGCCTCTTCTTGCAGTACTAAGATGTGGCATATGGCCGAGTTGAATATCTAATGGCAATACTATAGGCTACGCTACCTTTTTCCCTAAGGTGACCGATTATGACCTATCAGGACATCCCAGCAGCTGGGCCAAAGTTCCCGCGATGCGGCATGCAATGACGAAATTTCCATACACTACATACTTCTTCTATCTCGACCAGAATGCGCTCATTATGAACCCTTCGCTTGCGCTCGACGACCATATCATGTCGCCTAAGCGCCTCGAGAGTCTCATGTTACGCGATACGCCCGTCGTTCTCCCCGACAGCGTCATCAAGACATTCTCGCATCTCAAGGGAGATCGCATCGATTTGGTTTTAGCCCAGGACAATTCTGGTATCGCGCAAGGCAGCTTCGTCCTCCGGCGTGGAGAATGGGCAAAGTATTTCCTCGATAGCTGGTTTGATCCACTTTACCGCAACTACAACTTTCAAAAGAATGAAGGCCATGCTTTGGTAAGATTTCTTGAGCTTACTAGTTGAAAATTTCATCTAACATGTAACAGGAACATATTGTGCAATGGCACGCCACAATTCTTGCCAAGTTGGCCCTGGTTCCACAACGTTTGCTGAACTCTTATAATGCAGATGCTTCTGGAGCGGGAGCATACAAACCCGGTGACTTTGTGATCAATTTTCCCAACTGCGACATGGACGGCGGGAAGAGTTGCGAGGAAGAGCTCGAGCCGTACTTTATCGAATGGAGGACACAGAAGGCACAGCACAAATATACATGACAGAGCTCTGATATGTTCTATTCTTTATATCCGAACCCGGACTCAGTGGGTATGAAACTAATTTTTGGGAGGCGTTCCGGGGTGGTTTCTTTCATTTGTCGATTTTCTAGCGTTTTTGGGTCGTCGACCTATTGAACCCTTGCATTTCGAGGTCTTCGGAATGGCGCGATACAATGTCGCCATATACCTCTACTGTATGTGTGTGTGTGCCATAGCATATGCCAAACCTTTCGTTTCATTTTCAAATATGGATATATTTTCAGACCTTTTCAAATACTTGTACTACATTTCATCAAGATTTAAATATCTAAGAATTTTTTAAATAAATGCGGACGGGCCTTGCAAAAACCACTCAAGTTTCTTCATACAGGTATACTATTGCCCGTCTGAGCAAAAGGAACTATGTGTAACTATTGCCGATCTGGGCTGAGCGGCTCATATTATATATATGCTGCGCGGTAGGGCTGCTAATATTAGGTTTAGCGAAGAGATGGGACGTAGGCCGAAACGTGTCGCGACGCAAGGCCACAAATCTCACAGGAATCTCTACCATCCGGTGGCAGAATATTTTTTTGACAATACGCTTAAGAGGACGAATATGGCATCCCTTGAGAACCGTCCGCTGCCATCCCTTACAGCTGTTGCGATTGCCACTGCGATTGTCGCGGGGCTTGGAGGATACTTTGTCGGCCAGGCGTCTTCGCTCGGCCTATTCCAAGGCAGCAGGCATACCAAGGCAGCGAAAGAGCCTGTGGATTCCGACGAGGAAGAAATCGAAGAAAGCTCGGATGAGGAAGAACTTGATGACAATGGAGATATTCAAAACTTTACAAGCAGTAAAGAAGAGTGTAAATTGGTGCTAGTAGTGCGCACAGATCTGGGCATGACCAAAGGTAAGCATTCTTTCTTCTAGAACAGATCATAACATTGCGACCGCTGATTAGAGACAGGTAAAATCGCGGCACAGTGTAGTCACGCGACGTTGGCTTGCTACAAATACTTTCTTCGACGGGCGCCGAATTCACCGATACTACAGCGCTGGGAGCGACTTGGACAAGCCAAAGTTGCTGTCCAGGTCAAAAGCGAAGAGGAGCTTGAATTGCTACAAGCTCAAGCAATCAGTCTGGGCCTCTGTGCGCAAGTCATACACGATGCTGGGCGGACGCAGATTGCAAGTGGTAGTGCCACTGTGCTCGGAGTTGGACCAGGTCCCAAATCCGAGGTAGACAAAGTGACCGGCCACCTCAAATTACTCTAAGAATAATTTAAAGTCCTTCGGGTTTGCCACGGCTTAATAGAAGCATAGCAGGGCGTTTGTTTCGGAAGTGTACGACATAGATAGATCGCAATATACAATGTAACTTCTTACGACGCACTAGAAACATTCATTGCTACATGAAAGGTGAAGGCGAGAAACTTAAATCCGGCCGTCGGGAGGATCAGTCCAAGACCTTCAGTCTCGAAACAGGGCTAGGAAAGTTCATCCGGGAAAGATGAAGGTATATAGGCATGCCATGGTTTATCCCTGACTTCACAAGCCAACGGCCAGTCAGTAAAGGGAAGTGGAATATGGCGTCCCCAGTGACCCCCAGGCCGAGCTCACCCGGAGGGAGCTCAGGCTCAGGGACTGGTTGTTCTGAGATCTGTCGACCGGAAGATTGACATCATGAAAAATGTCCTAAACGGACGAGATGGCTCCATTGGGGGTCGAAATGTTCAGCAATACGACCAGCAGACATCTCTCGTGAGAGAGAGCGCCAGGATCGCTGAACACAGATCTGTGGTTGATATGAAAGAGGAAAAAGAAGAAGAGGAAAAGATCGGGACAAGCTTTAAATCAAAAAAAGTTCGCCAGTGGAGCAGGTGCCAAGACTTCTCTGCGCTAAGCCCCTTCGGGACCACAACTCACTTCTCGGCTCGCTCGCCGTATGGGTTAGATGAACATCGTCGACCGCGGTGCATGCTGTGTTCTTCATTTCGATTGATTTCTGTTCAGCATAGGCTTAGAGCACTTGTCGGAAGTCAACTTTTTGAACGAGGTTCAAATAGGGGGTGCTTTTACTGACAAGATGGCTGACACAATATCTATCGAAGAAGCCAACAAGATTCGTGCCAGTCTTGGCATGAAGCCTCTGCCAGTTCCTGGTGGCGGAGGTGGTCTCGCATTCAAGGAATCCAACGATTCGGACAGCTCTGCTGAAAAGGAGGATCAGGGAAGCACGCTCGAGTCTCGTCAGGCCGAGGGATATGAAAACTGGAGGAAGCTAGAAGTCGAAGCTGAGGCAAAGGCGAAACGAGAAGCGAAGAGCGCGGCAATCAAGAAGGCACGGGACGTGGCGCTTCGAAATGCCAAGCTTGAAGGCAAAGGTTTAGGCGAAGCAGATGATGCTGGGGATGTTGATACAAGGACGTGGCTGATTCAGCAGAAGAAGCGCCAAAAGAAGATTGAAAAGGCGCGGAAATTGGAAGAAGAATTGGCGGAGCGCGAGCAACAGGCCATCTACGGCTCGGAGGACTTGGCCGGACTAAAGGTCGGCCACGAACTTAATGACTTTTCCGGGGACGGCGAACAAGTGTTGACATTGAAGGACACTACGATTGACGAAAACGAAGAGGAAGGCGATGAGCTGGAAAACTTGGACATGCGCGAGCGGGAGAAGCTTTCAGAAAAGCTGGAGCTTAAGAAGAAGAAACCTGCATACAATCCCAACGATTTGTCTGATGATAAGCACGGAATTTTGCAACAATACGACGATGAAATCGATGGAAAGAGCAGAAACCGGTTCACGCTCGACGCGCAAGGAACCACGGCGCAAGCGCCCGCGTCAAAGGCGGAAGGGGTCATAACACAAGCCAAGCCAAAAGCTATAAGCCTTGATATATTGAATGAAATACCAGCTTCCGACTATCAAGAACCTGCAGAGGTTAAACTCCGCAAACCAAAGAAAAAGAAGGCCAAGTCCACTCGCAAAAAGGCCTCAGATGAGGACGACATTTTCCCCAGTGGCGAGAACATCCCATCTGCGGAACAAAACGGAGACAGTATGGAGGTTGATTCGGGCATTGCGCCGGTGGCTGCAAATCGAAAACGCACCCTTGAAGACACATCGCTGGTGGATGATGATGACCTTCAAGCCTCGTTGGCTCGCCAGCGACGCGAGGCTTTGAAGAAGCGGAAGAAGACCAAGCCTGAAGATATTGCGCGACAAATGCGTGAAGAGGCATCGGCCACGCCCATGGAAACACACGGCAACTCTCCGGAGGAAGAAGAGGAAGAACCAGGTCTTATCATAGACGAAACCTCTGAATTTGTCGCCAACTTGCAGAAACCTACCGTTCCTGAGCCGAGACGCTCAACGTCTCGGCCGGCCAACGGCATCAGATCTGAAGAAGACTCTCCTGCGGCACTACCGCCCGATGAGGAGGGAGATGTGGACATGGAGCGTTCCTACAACGATGTCCAAGATGAGGAAGAAGCCGAGCAGCGCCTTAAGCGGGAGACTTCAACTCCGGGCCAGCAGCCCATAACCTCGACAGGTATAGACGAAGAGACTACCGTCAGTCAAGGCATGGGCGCGACGCTTTCCATGCTCACCCAGCGCGGTCTAGTTGACAGAGCGGACAGCGGCAACCTCAACGCGCTGCATCGGGAGCGACAGCGCTTTTTGGCCGAGAAGCAGAGGCGCGAAGATGAAGCCGAGCGCCGAGCCCGCCTTCAGCGTGAGCGTGACCGATCGAGCGGTAAACTTGACCGCATGTCTGCGCGTGAGCGTGAGGAATATGCCCGATTTGAGAACCGGCAACGTGACCAAGCCGAGTCACGCCAGATGGCCGACATCTTCAACAAGGAGTACAAACCAGATGTTCAGCTCCGCTACACAGACGAGTTTGGCCGCCAGATGAGCCAGAAGGAGGCCTTTAAGCACCTCAGTCATCAGTTCCACGGCAAGGGCTCTGGCAAGCAAAAGACTGAGAAACGGTTGAAGAAGATTGAAGACGAAAAGAAACGTGCTGCTGCTAGCAGTCTTGATAGCAGCGAGGCCACCGGCATGAACAATGCTATGGGTGCTACGGCAAAGAAGAACCGACAGGCCGGTGTCCGACTGGCTTAAGAGTCAAGGTTTACATGTCTAAAGATTCAAGCAAAATTCTTGATTGGGGCAAATACACTCTACTGTTCCCCGGTTCGATCGTCTAACGGATATTTGCCCCACTATTCCAACCCACTCCTTTTTCTTTTTCTTTTCTTTTTTTTTCCCCCTCTTTCAATTATATCAATAGGCAAAACAAGGCAAAATAATTTAGCGGGCGTTTTGGGATTCCTGGGGCGCGAGGTGCAATTACCTTATCCATATCACGTCGTTGGTCGTGTACATACGCTTAGCACGTGTTTGCAAAACCGATAGAGGGCTACCTTTGGTGCATTTCAAGCGAACGGCATATTTTGAAATTGAACATATAGTTTGAATATGATTACCTACAAATGTCAATATCTTTGCAAACAAGCTCTAGGCCAAGGGATTTCCTTCTACTGTGATGAAGGCGTCGATTAAGTGTATCACTTTCAATTAATATTTTCGTATATCACACTTCTTCGGTTGAACATGACACGTGGAAGCGGTTACTCGGTGTTTTCTGTAGCTGATCATATTGAAAAACTACGATATGGAGTGGAGATAAAGGATATTTGATTCAGAGAGCCGAGGGCTCTGCAATCCTAGTACGTCCGCCATCTTCTAAATCGACGTCTCTAGTGAGTAATCACATATACGTTATGTTTCCGGGTCTTTCTTTGAGATTGACGAACCTTTAGGATGCGAGTGGCGGGGATAAGGGTCACATGGAAAATTAGACAATGGAAAAGGCAAATGGCAAACACATGGCGCGAGGTGAATGACTTTTGGTATTCGGAAAAGTCAATGTTAAGCTCGAGGGAAATTTCAAATTATAGGACTGAATTAGTATTCTATCTGCTCGTAGAAAAATATAAAGAACAGTAAACCAGTATACACACAAAACTATTCCCCAAATAAGCGGTCCAAGCAAAAGTCATCATGAAGATAACAGCGTGTTGCAGGTTTTGCTGCAAAATCTGGAAATCGCTCCATGCGTTCCACCAGACTCTCCCTCCAAGGACTATCATGCTGCAGAGCCCGTTGGATTTCATGAGCCGGAGCCCTAACATAGAAACGTAGTTCTTTTACTCGATCCATGTAGCCGCTTATATTTTGTACATGCCACGCTTTCCGGTTGTTTTGGGTTATGATGCACTCGGAGTAGAACGGATGGTACTGTGGTCTGCGGGGAAATGAACTGAGGAATACCAACAGCGTGTCCGGGGTCTGGGTCATGAGCCTTTGCTGCACAAGATGCGCAAGTAGTCCGCTGCGATACACTTCCCGACGAGGCATTGCCCGTCCGTCGCAGTCGGGGACGAGATAATATGAGACTCGTGGAGTCCTGGAGCTCTCATCATCCGTCACTTCGGCGATTTCCCAGGTGGGATTGAGGCCCCTGAGCATTTTCCAGAGTGTACCTTTACGGAGACGGTCCTCGACCATGCCCTTGGCTATTTTCCAGGTAAGCCTGTATAACGCTCTTTTGGCGGCTGCAGGAATATCGAGTAGGGCACGTTTGTTTTTAAGAATGCCCGAGCAGCGTGTGTCAAGAGAGAGGTAGAACCATAAGAGGCAGACGGTTCTGTAGAGACGTTCTTGTTCAATTCCAAAGCTGCGCACGACGTCAATGATGGCTCTAACCCGGTCGTCAATGGATTCGAGAAATGCGAGATATTTGTAAGGCATCGAGGTCAGGCATTTGAGATCAAGCTTTTCAAAATATGCGTGTCTCGCAGAGTGCTGTATGTTGGGAAGAGTTAATTCGAGTAGAATTCTGGGATTATAGAGATCATATAGTTCGGGAAATCTGTGCTCAAGGTAATAACATTTTAGAATCATCCGATGGCCATTGATGATCTCTCTGAAGCGTTTACATACCTCGATGAGGGAGGGAAGGCTGTCCATGCGTGTTTGCCTGAACATATCCAAGAGTATCTCTGCTGGAAGAACTTGGAGCAAGCTTCGCGCAGGCTGACTTGGATATGGCTGTTCTAGAGACATTGTTGTTAATGGACAGCGGCTGACGGCGATGAATAGAATGTGAATGTGAATGTGAAGATCAGACTCTTGTTATTCCCTTATTCGATCTGTTTAGGGGAGTTGATCTGATTACCTCAAGGCGTAACAATGCCTTTATATGTAAAGCTTGGAGCCTTTGTTCCATTGTTATAAAACCATTATTCGTCATTGTCCGTGCTCATTTCAAGTTGATCGTCTTTGTTCGCTTTCTTGTGCAATCTCCGAATCTTGTACTAACTCATGTTCCGGATTCCTTTTTGAGTCGAGCAATGACGCACCGTCTCTCCGAGTCGAGGTTCGATGCGGGATGCTCCTTTAGAGCGACTTTCCCAAAGGTCAGCATTTTGATGCATTGAGAATCAGAGTGCTCAGCGCGGCTCCACGCTGAAAACTTTAAGTTATTGAACAGGCAAAACTAAAGTTATCCCTTAGGGCTGGCCCCCAAGCCGCTGTATATCGGCCCTTGCAGCCTCAATCTCTTTCTGAAATTGGCCGTATTTTGATGCAATCTCATTCATGCCTGGGCCGGCGCTTTCATATTGCCCAAGTATCTCATTGGCAGTTTTGCGCCGCTGCTGCAACCTGGTGATGGTATCCTTAAGATGATTATAGTAGTGACAGAGGGCAGACTGAACATCTGGGGTGTATATTTGGGAGATAGCATCACTTTCTAAAATTCTATGTACAGTTAGCGGCTATTGAACTACATCTTAGTATAAGCTTGGAACCTTACTGTAATTTACCGTCCATGATATCAGCGAGAGCGGCCAGGTGCTCTGCCTGAGCTTTCAGCCCTCTTGAGAAGTTTCCATGTTTAGATTGCTCTAGAAAGCGTATAATGGTCTCTAAATATTCCTTATGAGCCTCAAGAATTCGACATGCTAATTGGCCGAGCGCAAGTCGTTGGCTGAGAAGAGACTCCTGCTTCTCCAAGGTCTCGGCACGACGCGTTGCAAGTTCCTGGGGAAGGCTGGATATCAAGCTCCGAGCGGACTTTGCAGGAACGTTATCTAATCTTGGTTAGAACAAAGAAAATAACCAACAAAGGGCAGGCCGCAGGAGGGAGAGGTACCTGTACAATGTATTATCTTTGAAAGCTGCAGTGCAGTAGAGGTCAAGTGGTCAGAAACAACCTTTCCGATTGATTTGATATGATCCTATTCGTAACTTTAATATATGGTATTCGGCAAACCTGTAAGGCTAACGGAAGTCTGACCTCAAAATAGATGACGTCTTCTTGAAGTATTTCCCAGTCGCTAGGGAAATACGGTGTATTTAATTGCGCCGATATGATTTCAATTACTTCAAGCAGCTAATGTTTGAAACCATTAGTTAGAATTTCAGAAATTGGGAGAGGAAAATTGAACCTCTTCAGGCAATTCCTCGACCCGGCATGTGATCTCTGAAAGTGAGCATCGCAGAAGTCGAAGCCTTGCAGAGTATAATTGAAAGGCAGCCAATTTCTCCTATGAGTAGATTAGCATTGTGTTAAATGCCATCTTGGAAAATTTATCACCTGCGAAGGCGTATTTGAAGCCTTTTTTCTCTCTGCACTTTGTTTGGTAGACCCATCAGAATTGAGAATGGACAAGGAGAGTTGCTTGTGAAATTGGGCGAACTGAGGATTCTTTTCAAGAACCGACGCATCAATAGGTGGCAACATAATCAGATCAATTGAGTAAGAAGAAATTTAGATATTTTCTAGTGGAAAACAGATACTTTTTCCCAACTACGCTGCACACAGCAACATCCTCTAAGACAAACATCAACAAAGCAACTCGTGAAGTTCACGAAGGTATTTGATTATGTAATCAATTTCTCCTCGGGGTGAAATGCTTCGTCCGCACGGAGATCCCCATAAACTCCCAGAGCCATTGACACAAAGAACCACTTCCTCAATTATCCTTATTCCCGACCGCTTCTTGGGACAAATTTAATTCAGACCAGTCAGACCCACGTCCGACGACTGGTTTGTCCCAATGGCAAACATGGCGATGCGTCACCCTGCGCTCACCTTTGTGCGGGCCTTTTCCTCAACCCCGAGCGTCGCCGCCAGATCTACGGGAAGCAAAATCGCGGTTTTGCATAAAAACATACCTGAATACCCCTATGGCCCTGCGCGCTGGTACAAGCAATCCAACTTTGGCCTTTATGGCGGCAGCCGTATCCAGTTCGGCAACAAAGTCAGCGAAAAGAACGAAATCAAAACGCGGCGAAAATGGCGGCCCAATATTCGATACAAGAAACTTTACTCGGTGGCCCTGCAAAAGTACTTGCGAATCAGGATCAATACTCGCGTTTTACGAACAATTGACAAAGTTGGCGGGCTCGACGAATACCTGCTGGGCGACAAGGCGATGCGACTAAAGGAGCTCGGTATGGAGGGTTGGCTCTTGCGGTGGAGAATCTTGCAGACCGAGAGTGTAAAGCAAAGATTCGCAGAAGAGCGCAAGAGGCTTGGTCTCCCTGAACAAAACTTGTCTGCGATGTCGAGCGACGGTCGAGTGGTCAGCGTGGAAGAACTGCAAGAGGAGATCCAAAGATTTGATCAAGAGCTGAATGCGCAACAGCAAGTTGCGGCGAAGGAGGATGCTGAAGAAAGCCTGGAAAATGACTTCATGAGGGAGGAGCCGGCGCCGGAAAAGCCAAAGGCGACGTTGTAAAAAGTGTCAAGCAAAGTCTGTTATTGGGCGAAGTCCTAATGGCCTGGCAGCGGCCATTAACTGGGTAAACACCTTGTATATTATTTATTTGTATAGAATCTGTATTTGTTTGGGAGGGTATGCATATCTTATATTTGCATATACTGTTTTATGGGAAGCAAAATCTCGCATATGTCAGGTCAAAACTTGATTGGATCGAAGAATGTGCCTTGATGCCTGATACTTTTGACAAAATCAATCCTTCGGTGCCAAAGTCAACGTAGTTGTGCGCATCATCAACATAGCGGCTCAGCCTATTCAAAATAACACCTTCGGGAACAAAATTTCTTCTTTGATCATCCAGTGCTCCATGGAGCTCTATGCGTGCGGCTTCAACGCACATAATCAGCTTACATTCAACGAAACAAGAGAAGCTGACCCCAAAGATATCCCGCAGCTGCGTCGACTTCTCTCGGCGGAGTATATTGATATTCTTTTCACCGGCTGGAGTAATTTAGTCTGTAAGTCTGCCTGAAGAGAAGAAAATGCTTCTTCTTTGGTTTTTAGTACCTTTCTATCAGTGTTAACAAGTCAAACAAAGTGGACGTTGATCATGTGCTCAAACTCAACGGCGCACGCCTTGACGGTTCCTCCACATCGCCAAATTATTCGACCATTCAGAACATACAGAAGGAAAATGCACCAGAAAAAGAAGACGTCAGAACAATTTTTGGCGATCATACCGGCGTTCTTGGCGGTCTGAATCGCACTGGAAAAATCCTAATTTTTGACCCTGAGCACAGCACTTTCAAACCACATAATCCGCCAGGACCGGCAGCATCAAAAACACATTTGAGCATCGCCGGCAACGGAAAAGTAGCAACATGCTATGAAGAATCTTATTCGGACCCAGAAGCGCCTCCCCTCAGCTCTGGCTATGGAATCCGAAAGCAATCTGTCAGTCATCATAGGAGTACACGAACCATCATTCACGAATACCTTAGTCTAGACGATTTTCTCCAGCATCATGATCTGGGCCAATCAGGTACAGAAGAAATACCAGCGCTGGCGCATAAGGAATTTATCTTACACTGCTCTCCGCGACAATTGGTCGCTAATCAGACGGCGTTTACGTTTCTTGATGACTTAGGGAACGTCTATACGTGGGGTGACGGACGACATAACCATCTGGGCCGAGAAATCACGTCTGCAACACCAGCATCTACCCCCGGTTTTGTGGAATCTCTGGGAGGAATACCGATTCGAAAGGTAGTCTCCGGTGGTTGGGTCACGGCCGCTGTATCACGAGATCGGGACTTGTACCTTTGGGGCGGAAGACCTGGAGAGGGGCAATGGATTAGAGAATTGCCTCATTCGCCGGCGCGGGTAGATGAGGAGGGCGTAGAGGAAGATGTGGCACTGGCGAATGTGGATGGCGGAGTAGATATTGTTGATGTTGCGGTTGGAGATGGGCACGTTGTTGTGCTTACTGCGGAGGGCAAGCTGTTTGCAGCGGGTAGAGGGGGGAACGGGCAATTGGGATGTGGAGGTATGGAATTTGCAGAGGCGTGGAGGGAGATGCAATTCGAGGAAGGGGATGCATCAGACAAGTCAATTGTCGGAGTTTTCTGCGGTCCGTGGTATACGCTGGTTTTGTGCAGAATAAAGAGATAGAGAAAAGCGGAATAGTCTATTTGCAAAAAGATGTATTACAATTGTTATATTTCTATATAATGCGACCCTATGCCTTCGATATAGGTAAATATCACCGGACCGCCGATTTTGTTACCTGCTCCCTAAATAGTTACCAAGAATAAAAAGGGGCACTTTCAATCAGCCCTTGTTACATCCAAGAAACACGAAGATTCTTTTATGAGGCTCTCGGAGCGGCACCGGCAGCTGGAGCACCAGCAGCAGCGCCGGGACGGGCTCCCTGAGGCTGCATACGACGGCCCCTATTGCGGAGGTTAATATCTTTCTTCTCGGAATATTCAGAGTCTCTGGCGGAAGCTTACATAAAGTTACGAGTGAACAAGCTAATGCCGAGCATAAAGGCCCACTGAGGGATCAGAGAGAATGCAAACCGAACGTAGCCAACGGGGATAGTCAATCCCTGCTGGGCAACGAAGCCATCAAAAGGGTGAAAGACGCCTTCGTACTTTTCGGAGTGTGTCTCCCAGACCTTCTCATTGTGGATCTTGACAAAGTCGGAGGGCTCAGTGTGCGTGCGGTTCAGCCAGACAATGTGGATGGGAGTCTCGGGTTTGGACTGGTCGGGGGCGGGAACTGGCAGCGAGACATGCCAAAGGGAGGTGGGATAGGCACCCAGTGCCTTGCACAGAACACGTTCTGTCTCACAATTGAGAGAGGCTAGGTGGGGCGGCGATTGGGTTGCGGCGAGCAGCGGAACAGATTTCTAAAACTCCATTGTTAGCCATGTGCAGTTCTTCAAATTTCCCCGAAACTAAAGTGTGAGATAAAGAGCACTGCAGCGGGGCGGGGGAATGACAAGCTCATAGTGGTTGGCGGGGAATGGGGGGGTTACGCCAAAACACATACATTCCAAGACTTCTCGATCACGTCGCAGAAGCCATGGCAGGTCTTGTTTCCACCCGTAATCAAGATCAACCACTCCTCAGGGTCGGAGGACTCGGCAGAAACGCTGGGCGTCAAAGCGGATTGCCAATTGTCCAGCGTCAATGGGGTGACGGCGAGGTCGGCGGCCTTTGCGGACGCGGCCTGGACGGGAGATGCGACCGGCTCAGGGACCTGCGGCTGGATCTTGTTGAACCATGATTTCACAGTGTCACCCAGGGGAATCTGCTCGGCAGCAGCAATAGCCGGAAGAGCGAGGAGAAAGGAGGCAGAGAAACGCATGATTTCGGATAATTGGGCCAGAAAGAAAAGGGAAAAAAACCAAGGAGCGAAATTAAGACTAAAAAAGTGACGATTAAGGAAGGGGTGGAGCGGAAGAGGAAGAAGTGCAATGGTGTTCACTCCAAAGTACAAAGCTACTCTTTCGTGATTCTTAGCGATGATGACAACGCGATACGCTGTGGTGAAAGCTCGAGCTACGGCTGCCGGTAGACGCCGTGTATAGCAATCCAGAGCTTGCCGCCTGCAGAGCTTTAGTGATAAGTTACCCTTTTACTCCCCGGGCTATGATTTCATCCCTTGTATCACTCTCGCACGGTAAATTGCTTCGAAACGATTCATATAGCTTCTGTCATTATTATTGATGCAATGGGTAGGAGATAGTGCCCTACATAATGATTGATGACCACTTATCCATTGTGCAACCACAATAATGCCACTTTATCCTCAGGCGGTGTTGTTACGTTATAACCATGAGATAAGGGGTCCCGCAGCCCAAAGATTACTTGGGTCCCGTTGCCTCCAGTTAAGCCAACCTCGCTAATCCACGACAAGCCTAGCGCTGCTTTGGAGCAAGGGGAATGTCAACTTAGGAACTCCACCCACCGTAAACATCCTTCACCACCACCCAGAACGAGATGGTTTATAAGGGCGGCGGATGAAACGTATCCCTTTGGTTCCCCCTCAAGTAAGGTCGATCATCTATCTCATTGATATGCTGTGAGACAAGTGGCTGGATGCGAGGCGTTTGCCTTCTCCAGGAATCGCAACATCGTTTATCGCACCCAAAGTAGCATCAACTGCCTTATTGTTCGGCATGGAAAGACTACATTTTGTTCATTTACCAAGGGGGGCTTGAGGTGGCGGTTGAGCCTTCCTCCCTTGGTTGCCTCTCATGATGGTGACAATTCAATTGATTCCATACTTGTCTTTTGTCTAGCCTCCAACTCTCCACCCTGCTCACTCTTTTATCTTCTCTGCTTTTTCCTTTGATTGCTGCTCTTCTATCGTTTATTTTCTTCCTCTCCGTGGACTCCATTGATGATTTATAACCACTTGGACATAAGTGATTAGATCATTTATTTGTTGGCGGTTGAGCATCCAGTACACAATATGTATTCCCAAAACGCACCTAGATTTCTCGCCTGTCTCGCGGGCTATGCAGCGCTTTTTGGCAGCCACGGAGCCCTGGCAGGGCCAGTCGAGCAAAGAGCTGATATTGCGCAAAGAGATGCCAAACCCGAAGCTGTCTGGAAGGACCTGTGGTCCTATATTGATAAAAGGGAGGCCGAACATCCCGCCACGGATGCGACTGCTACTTCGGCCACGAGTGTATCAGCAGCGAGCGCCATCGCAGAAGCTACTTCCACTGGCACGGAGGCCGCTCCAGCAGCGAGCGCCACCAACGGAATATCAGTTCCAAAATGCACCAACAAAGATGGTGATAATGCACCATTTTGCCAGCCTACTCAGGGCGAGGAATTGGTTGCTGGAGAGACTTATTTCGGTGAGACGCCTCTCTCATTCTGCGCATTGTGTTCTGAACTTCATCTTCCAACGAGAAAAAAAAACAAGACAAAAAATTTCTGACAGCTTGTCTTCTCTATATAGTCACGTGGGATCCCAGTTTCTTCACCATCAATTCGACAGTGACCATTGAGGCAAAACCCAGCGGGGCATCCGAAGATGATGACAAAGTCGACACTTGGTCGTCCAAACCGTCATTAAATATTTTTGGCCATGTCTCTCTAACCATGACCAAGTCAATTATCAGTGACAACGATTCTGAACGTAACCTAACTCTCTACCTTGTTGCGCTAGACGTCAATGGACGGTCTCCCCCACAGACTTATACAGGACCCACTGTGCTTCTAGTTGGAGCCAAGTCCGGACATTCTGGCAGCGGTAGCCATCCAAGCCAAGGAACTGGTTTGGCGATTGGTCTTCCGATTGCTATCATCATCATCTTGCTTGTCAGTATCGGTCTATACTTTGGCATGCGCAAGCATCGTGGCACTCGCAAAGGCTATGGTATTGGGAAGTCACGACGACAACGAATGGGCGGACACATTCCCCTCGACCAAGATGAGGGATCTGTCCCGCTTGGTGCGGACTTTCAGCAGGCTAATGGCGGTCGACGTGCAAACAAAGAGGAGACTCTGCTGCAGGCTGAAGATGCTGCTACCGGATACGACAATGCTCCTACGTCTGGCCCTCCGAACGTCTTCCGCGATGAAATTGAGAGGCAGCGGACTGGCCGAAAGTGAGAAGAGCATTGGTGGATGAAAGTAAAAGCCTGAACAACTTGCAGGACTAAAATTTCCACCCTTTTCCACTATTTCTGACTCGATTCATCTTTTCTCCGGCGCATATCTACGTTTATTTATTTTCATCTTCGAAGTGGAATTCCTCTAAATTGGTATTGTTTTGGCGCTTTTATTTTGTCAAAAGAGGAAAACGAACAATGATACTGGATTTGTTTGTTCATGCATATAATGCTTTTCTTTAATCATCTCCACCATTAAGAAATATAATATAATAGCTTCCACATGTCTTTGACATTCTGTGACATACTCATGTACATTACGCCTGACACTCACAACGCCTTTCTCTTCTTTCCAGACCAGCGTCCCAATATTCCCTCGAGCTGCACCGGAATCCGCTCTTTTCTCCCCAAAACCAGCGTCCCCCAAATCGCAATTAAACACTGCACAAACAGCACAGCAATACGCACCATCCAATCCTCCCATCCCAATACCGGCCGTTTTCCTCTTGAAAAGGTTGAATCAACAAACTCAAAGGGAATTTCCGCGCCAAGATGCTCTATTGCAACCTTGAGTCCGCTCGAGAACCCGTCTTCGTGAAAGCCATACTTTGTCCATGCCCCAGCGTAACTTATCCCCCGTGTGTTCTGAATACGCGGGAGTCGGGCTTGCGCGGAGACAGCAGCAGCGTTATACAAAGGATGTTGATAAGTCCAGCGGCCGCGGACGAGAGACAGATCAGGCTCCGTCAGCGGGTTTAATGTGACCAGAACGTGTCCATAGGTTTCCTGTGGAATGTGTTGCAGCATATTCATATTGTATGTCAGACATACTTCTGGGTGAGAGCGAGGTGGAGAGGGATGCGCATTGGACGAAGTAGCGTCAGGACTACTACGAGTGAGATAATTCCATGCTGACCAGGACAGGGGACGCGTGGGCATAAGCTGTATGATTGAGATAAGTTAGTAGGCTGATTGCCATAATTGTGAGTGAATAGAGGGAATATGGATGAGAAACGAGCACAAATCGACATACGGAGAGATCGGAATGAAGCACGGCCGTATTTGCGCTGGTTTGGAAACAACTCAGGATATCCAGCTCTTCTTCTGTCGCACCGCCTTGGAGGATGATCTGCCGGGCTTGATCCCCGTGCGTGGCGAGAATGACGTGGTCGAATGTTTCAATTGTGCCGCGAGTAGCGCGAAGCAAGACTCGTCCGTCGGAAGAGCTACTTGCGGATGCGATTGGGGTGGAAAGATGGATACGATCGGAAGGAAATCGCTTCATGACAGCATCGATATACGCTTTGCCGCCGTGCTTGAGAGTTAGCCATTTCGGTCGAGCACGGACAGTACTGAGTAGATGATGATTCCACATGAATCGGACAAGAGTCATGGCTGGGAATTCGAGTGAGCATTTGTCCGGACTGGTACTCCAAACTGCGGCCGTCATGGGAATAAGATAGTCATCGCGAAAAGCATCAGAGTAGCCTTCGCGTTCAAGATACTCGCCAATACTGATCTGTTTTGAGAAGCTGAAAGATGGAGGTGCAGCTGCTTTTCCAGTTGAAGAGTGGCTTTCTTCTTCTAGGTCTTGACTTTCGTCAACGAGTAAATCCAGTGCAAATTGATTAAAGCGGATAATGTCGAATATCATGCGCCACATGCGCGGCCGGAAGATATTAGATCTTTGAGCAAATACTGCGGACAATGATGTTCCTGCCCATTCAAATGCTCCTTGGTCCCGTGATACGCCGAAAGTCATTTCAGTGGGAAGAGTCTCGACATCAAGTTGTTTGAGAAACGAAATAAAATTTGCTGAGATACATAAATGAGCATGTGATTATTCATTGAATTGACTGTTGCTTTTGTGACTGAATGGCAAAGCATAAGCAGTGGAGGCAAACTGACGATATGTGGCTGTGTTCAGCACAATGAAACCCGTATCAACATTGGTATTGTGACCGTCATGCTCAAATGTCACGGTATTAGTGTGGCCTCCGAGACGGTCTTCGCTCTCATAGAGATGAATGTCATGTTCAGTGTGTTGCAAGGCCCAGAGCGCTCCGATACCAGCGCAACCGCTGCCAACGATTGCAACTTTTTTACGAGACATTGCAGGTAGAGACAAGTAAAAGGGAAATTACATGAGAATGCTTCATGTAGATGACGGACGAGAGGGTGAATGGATCTTCAAATCCAGGGAATGTGGCATTCGCCAAAGTCATGATGTATAGACTTGACCCGACCATCAGGATCTACCTAGGTATGCAGGACAGGATAAAGATAGATATGCATGAAATGCATGGAAGTTTGGAAAATGAAAACTATAAGAGAAAGAAAAATCAACGCCAATCACAGAAACGACTTATACATTCAAACAGCAAAAAAGCTCATCCAGCACAATGAAGAAATAATATGACGGCAGAGGTCTGGGGAAACCAGGGTCCTGCAGAGGGTCGTTCCTTCCCTTTTCAGTGATTTCCTGATATGGAATGGGCCAGGCTCCTTATTTGAAGCGGCAATTATGATTCGTCACTGCGCCACGGCTGAGGAACAACATCACATCATCTCCTCCAGGCACTTACTGGCAGGACTCAAATCATAAAGACCAAAAGAGATTTGATACAGACTTGGGAATAGAAAACATCTTTGTCTCCCAAAGAAGAACTTCGCGGATACTAGTGCATATAATACCGCCATTTGTTGAGCCTATCAGACTAGCTCCGTCGGCGCTGTATTATCTCGCCTCCCTTGTTAACGCTCACCGCCTACACTTAGGCTTCGACTCGCCCTTGACAACTACGCTTTGCCCTACGATTCTGATACACTTGTTCGATTGTTTTACATACACACACTCTCTCTCTCCTTCTTGATACCCCTCACTGTTAAATATTTCATATCAAATCAACATGGCGAACCCGTTAGACACCGATGCTGGCACGGAGCTGTTCAATAGCTACGAAGCCGAATTCAAGCTCATCCAGGCGGACCTGACACAAAAGCTCGATCAGATCTCTGAACTGTCAGGTGAGCCACGCAAGGCGGCTATTGGGCAGGCAGAACGCACTTTGGACGAAGGAACAGAAATCGTAAGACCCACAGCGCCATGATTTCGATTGAGATGAATGAAATTAACCACCACGATCCAGCTTGATCAAATGCGCATCGAGAAACAAAATATCCCTTCGAGCAGCCGTAACAAGATCAATCAGCGATTCCGCAATTATGAAAGCGACATGGATGCCTTCAAGCGCAAGCTGAGGGGCCTCACGGATGACCGCCAGGCGCTCTTTGGCGCGCGATACTCCGATAATCCCAATGCCGATGCGCAGCTAGAACAACGACAGCAGCTTCTGGCCGGAACGGATCGTCTTGACCGCTCGACGCAGCGGCTGCGTGACAGCCAAAGAGTCGCACTCGAGACGGAAGATATCGGTAGAAATACCCTTGCTGACCTTGGCCGCCAAAGAGAAACCATCCTCCACACCCAGTCGAATCTGAACGAGTCAGAAGGCTACACAGATAGGAGTATCAAGACATTGAGGGGGATGGCCCGTAGGTAGTTCACCCTCCATTGACATTTGTGGGGGTATCATTGCAGCATGTACCTCGACTCACTGAAGAGCAATCATCAACTGACGAGTGTCTATTAGGATGGCTACGAATCGGCTAATTACGATTGCTATTATCACTATTCTCGTATTGCTCATCATTGCCGTCATTGTTAGCAAATTTCGTTAGGTCGGTGGGGTTTATGGAACTTGGTTTCGGAGCATTGGGAGTGAACACCTATTCCACACAGTACATCATAATGCCGTTCTTTTTACTTTCTCAATATTCCCTGAGTAATTTATTTTAGTTCAAGCCAGAATCATTTGACTGGCTAGCATGTCTGGTATATTATGCAAAGATATAATGACTTGCTCTAAAAACGCCAACGCTATGCTTCTCAAAAAAGCCTGTGAAACAAACGCCAGATACACAACCCTAACAGATATAGTCCTCCAGGAGCCACAGTAGGCAGTCCTCATTTATGCCCGGAAATTGCAGACCAACCACCTGCTCTCTCCCCCGCCATTTTTTGGGCTTTTACGAAGTCACCCTTAATATACTAAATGTAATATTGGCCAACATGCCCGTAAACACGGCAATCTGGCGACGTCGGCTCCAAACACCCTCCTCACGAAGCAGCCAAACGACCGCTCCAATCGGCCAAAAGAACCCCATGATATTCCCCAACAGCATATCCTCGAGCGCACCACGCTGCACATCGTCCGTATCAGCAGCATTTCCTCCACCGCTGCCCGCCGCAACCGATTCGTCCATCCAACGATCCTCGAGCATCCGCATCTCCGCCGCCGAAGGCATCGTATCAGGGGTATGCGAATGAGACTGCAGCGCAACAAACTGCGACCTCAACGCCGCAACTTCTGCCGGTGAGAACCCCACACCAAGTAATCTGTCAAATCCCCGCGGCGCGGCCGTCGTGCTGGCCGGAGCGACCGCATCTGTTTCTGCCTCTGTCTCGGCTTCAGCCCCTGCTGCTGCTATCCCTGTTCTCCCGGCGACGTAGCCTCTTGCCCCTGTCCCTGCGACGCCTTTGCCTTTTACATCTCCATGTGCTTCTGCGTCACCACCGCCAAGCGTAGACTCGTCCGTAATTCGTTTGACACTAGCTTCCGCCGCGGCGGCTTCGTCTGCAAGCTCGCCTGGCGAGAGCGACTCTTCGCCCACGGAGCAATGAATATAGAATCTTATAGGCTGATTATGTTGATTTTTTGCGGGAGTTGCTGGTGTGAGGATGGGAGTTTGAGTCTGCGAATGTTGCGGGGTTGTCGGTTGGAGTAATGGCTTGTGTTCTTCCTCTTCTTCCGTTGCTCCATCCTCTTGCGCGACTTCTTTGCCTCTGGTACTTTCTCCTGCGGTTGCTGTGGGTGTCGAAGTGGTTGGCGATTTCCCAAAGAGTACATTCTGCAAACGACTTGTGGAGACCGAGCGCGAAGGAGAGTCTTGATGTACCTGCGACGGCGTAGGCGATGGTGAAGGTGAAGGCGATGATGCCAAAGATGAGATGGATGGTGGAGGAAGAGTTAATTTGAGTGTCTTCGTTAATGGTAAAGCATCTGGTAATACTCGCCCCGCGTGGATCAATCGTAGCCGCCGCGCGCGAGTGTCAGCGGGTAGATGGGCGCGAATGAGTTGCTTGACGGATAGTCCGGTCGCGGTGTGTGGGGAGATAATAGGGAGAGGGAGATCCGGCGCAGATGTGGTGAATCGGATGATCAACAGAAGTGGAGCTGCAGTTGTAGTGCTGCTGCCGATATTGGCACTGTTTTTGTCGGTGTCCTCGTCTGCCATGGCTGCTGTTGAGGATGGATAGGTAGTCTCCTCGGAATAAGAAGTCGGATGCGCATAGGAAGGTGGCAGGCGCTGGCAGTAAATGCAAGCGTATATGCGCGAATGTGCGTTATACTGTTGTGGTGATGGTCGTGTTTATTATGGTTCAGTGATTTGATACGTTGCATATGATGTCGTAGTATTTGGGAGTTTCGTATGATGCTCGGGGCAGCGGCGGCTGAATCCTCCGCAGCGCGGACCGGCCTCCGGCTAGGACCCTGAGAATGACGGAGAATCTTATCAGATGCAGATACTAAAGAATCTCGAACGAGTGAGCTCTTATTTTTGCAATTGCATTCGCAGATGTAGTCTGAGGTGCTTCAAAGAATACAAAAGTTTGAGACAGATTAATATTAATGAGTGTATGCTTAAGTAGACATATAGGGACAAGTACTCTATAAATTTTATATGATTCTACTGCAAAGTTTCGCCTGAACATTGCCATCATCCTATAGATATAAGGTAACTATACCTCCAAATATTTCGATATATATTTTTTCCTTTCTAAAATCAACAAATTTTTCTCTAAAATATTCTTATATGATGTTTGAAAGAACTTCGAGAGCTGCTAATAATTCATCCAGCTCAAAAATTTCAGATATGGTTCTTCATATTTGGTTTGCCTTTGCTGGCAGTGGATGACGTGAGCTGAATAGAATGAGAGCAACTACGAATCTCGGTAACAAGTGAATGGAAACCACCTGAGGTTGTCTTGACGAACAGCCGCTGTACTGTAATGTAATTATGACTGCAGCGCGAGATCCAAATCTACTAGGATTGCTAACTCCCGGGATTAGATATAAAGCTTTATAATCCTGCCGGTTTCGGTCACACCTTTATTCATCTATTCTGCTCCATAATCTTCCCCCTCTACCCACGATTGAATTCTAACGACAGAAATCAGATTGCTCTTCGATATCAATCGGACTGAAGCATATCAATTCATAAACAGCTACCGGACTGAAAAAGGCGCAATGGGTCTTATTCATATCCTCTTTTTCAAATTTGGCGCTTCGGCTCCCTCGGATATTGTTGCCGATGTACGTTGTGGCCCTGACATAGCGCTTCTCTCCACACTTGTTTTCTTTTCTTTTTCTTTCGTCGGGAATTGTCGATGAGGACACCCTTTGATTGGTTCAATTAGCACATGTCGTTTTGGTAAAGAGAGAATACTGTTGTTAGCTGTTTTGGGTTCACTTCGTCGATTAAGAACGTCGGTGAAGCTACTGTCCGGTTGTAATGTTTCGAGGCAATGGCATGAAGCATCAATTGGAACTACGTCGAGATCATGAAAATTTTCCGAGAAGAAAAACTAACTATTCGAGGAGACATCATGCTGACCACCACTATGATACACAGATTTGTCAGCGATTAGTTTCTCTTCAAGAAAAATGCGTGTCTCCAAATACAGGAAAACCGTATATCAAGTCATTCAAAGGTGGCAAAGATAACAGTCCTGAAGGCAAACAGGTATTTTTTGGTAGCTGGACTAGCTGTGGGATGTTTCCAAATGCTAATATTCAACAGGGTGGCTTCACGCATGCTTTTGTCTGCGAATTCGAAAATGATGCTGACCGATACTATTATCTGAATAGAGATCCAGCACATTTGGCCTTCGTAGACAGCTTATCTACAGCGCCACCAGGACTAATCGAGGACCTCAAGGTCCTTGACTTTGCTCCGGGAATCTTCTGATCAATCAAATCGAGAAAGAAGAAAGCGGGCAAAAATCAAACAGTAGTTGTAATAGTAAAGATGAATATCTTCATATTTGTAATTAGGAAATAGCAATAAATGTGCTCATCTCGCATCATTCCAAAACGCCTCCTGTTGCCCAAACGCCAATCGCGATGCTCAAACTCCAAAAGATTTCAAAAGTCGCCGACCGCAATATGTGACATCATAATGGTGAATAATCAAAAACCAAAGGCCCGCGAGCATAACCAGCATGCATTATGCATTAAACCATGAACGATTCGCCGCAGCCGCACTGCTCCTCTATTAACTTGTTAGTATCGTTGGCTTGACAGTCCTAAAGGACGAATGAATGAAACTTACTTATGTTGGGGTTTCGGAAGACAAATCTTCGGTTGAGCTTGTCCTCAACCCAGTCCATTTCGCTTCCGATGATGCTGAACAAGGCCTTGGAATCAATCAGGACCTTGACGCCGTCCTGCTCGACCGTTTCATCGAAGGTCCCTGGTTTTTCAACGTACTCGAGGTGGTACGCCAGGCCAGAACATCCTCGGTTCTTGACACCTACTCGAATGAGTCTTGGTTCGGGCTGTGAGAGTAGGTTTCGAAGTTGTTCGACAGCGGTCGAGGACAAAGTCATTGCTGCCTTTCGAGGACGTAGCTTCCGCTGTCTCGGCTTTGCAGGCGAAGGCGATGGGGTCGGAGTGGACGTCGGGGAAAGGTTTGCCGTTGTAGGCTTTGCTTTCTGTGCCTCTCCCTCGGAGATGCTCACGCTCGACTTCTCATCTGAGTGCGACTCAGTTCGAGCCTCGAACTCCCCAATGAATCGTGGCGGTCGAGTATCGTTGACCTCCGGAACCCCGCCCGCAATGGAAGTGTCTGGAACGCCGCTGTTCCGCGGTGGCGGGGGCTGCGAGTCAAAGCTTTTTGGGTGGTGGGCTGTGGCAGTTTGCAGACGTCGACTTGTGATAATGAACGCTGATCTAGACGAAGAGAAGCTCCGGGAAGCATGAAGGCACTGGCGTGGCGCTACTGGGCAAATGCTGAGCAATCTCGTGAGGCTGGCAGAGGATGCTGCCGATGAGGCAACACATCGAGGAAGCGCCATTTTTGCAACGAAGAATAATACTCTGGTTATTGAACAAAGAATGGTAAAATTTCGTTTCCAGAAATGCAATCTATGTCGCTGATGCCACAAGGCGAAAGACCTTTATGAACGTTTGTCGTTAATTGAGCGTTAAAGATGTTGAGGAAGCTTTGATTCAAGTTCCCATGACTACCCACCAGTATGGACCCGCGGAAGGATGACATATTGGATATGACTAAGCAATGAATAATCGAAATGAGCCAATCACTCACGTGTGATTGAACATCTCTTACTTGTGTTTGATTGGCTAAAGATCGTCAATCAACCAACGGAAAGATTATCTCTGACAGTTATCAATCGGAGATTATCATCCCCAAATCCCCAAGCGGACACGGAGCGGACATTCAAGGACAAAGCGACTTTCTTAGAGTCATGATTAATTCTACCAATCGGGAATAATTTCTCTTACCGATAATTTTAGGGGTCTGGTTCATATGGCAGTCTGTGGTATGGAGTCGTCTCCTCTTACCCAGCAAGCCCGACCTGAGACCTTCCAGCCAAAGATTGTTGAGCTCTATGAAGCACTATTTCGCGTATGCTCATATACTCTCTCTACGGAGGTGTAACGGTTGCTGACACGCTCGATAGGACGACAATGACGACGAAAAGAGCGAAGGGTTCTGGCGGGAATTTTTTGTGCTACGCCCGGACCGAGTGACGCTCCAGAGAATCCTTACAAATCTGAGCGCTGATGAGCTCCTCCATTTACATGTATGAAATGTCGTTACGTTTTGTGATTTCATACTCACATAAACCTAGAACGAGTCAAGACAACTCTTTGCGCAATCGATCCAGCGCATTAAATCCGGAACAGCTCCTTCCGATGAGATTGCACTCGATGTAGGCTTCTGTGCTGGCTAAATCAATTTCTGGCTATTCACGCTTATAACCTAGACCTTGACAGTCTTCCTCCACGCCGTCCTGACCAAAAGGTATACAAACCCAAGCTCAGACATCATCGCAGTTCTTGCAGGTCTCGATCAGGTGGATCATGTCTTTACCGACTTTGTCAATACATTGGACAATATAATACGAAATGGACGAACCAGTAAGTCCACGAGGTCCTTTAAATGTGCGCACTCATTGGAAGTAATCCCTGACTGTCAGCAGTGCAACTCCGAGAAAAGGCAATTGATGTGGCACTTTCGATAACATCAGGGGCATACCAAACAAGCTTGATATCCTATTTTATTCACCGCGATCTTTTCCCATCTTTGATGAAGGTAGGTGATTTCAATTGGATCACGCCGCAATGACCATGCTTATGTCAATTCAGTATACCCAGGACCGTGATACCCAATCTGGAGCATTTGAACCATTTCTTCTTCTTGGTCTACTTGCAAACTACAATAAATTTGAATTCCAGAATCCCTATCGGCTGCGCCTCGAAGATTTCGTCAACGAAAATGCTATTCTCAAAATTGTTCGCAGCGTCGGGACAACTTGTTCATCTGCAAGAGATGAATATGTTGCAATTCAGAATGACTTACCGGAGGGTTGGACTCTAAACAATACGCTCTCCTTCTTTGGCCTTGGTGCATTGACCGGTACACCCAAGCCAGTGCAACAAGCGCCAAGCCCCGAGGCAGCAAGAGCGCAGCTTGCCGCTCTGTAAGAACCCTATACTTTCGCAAAATTTATGCAGTGAGCTGACACGCACAGCCCTATACCTCAAGCAGCCATATTGCTAGGAACCTACGATTTTGCCAATGCGAACTCCTTATTCTGTCACAATCTTGTCTCTGCCCCCGCGCAAAAGCACGAGGAAGCTCCCTTCGCTTCTTTCCTCTCCTTCACATCTTACCTTCTCCATCACGCCCATCGATCTACTCGCACAACCTTATATTCGCATATAAACCTGCTCACGCTCCGAATAATTATCGAAGACCCAGTCCTTTGCAAGCGGATTTGCAGTGACGAGAGCAAATCTTACGTCCGATTATGCCGTCAGAGGCAACCTTATTTACCATTAATTCCAGGCGAACGTATCCAAGCGACAGTGATACTGGACATTGTGGTCGATTCAATCAATCACAATCTGCGACGTCGACTCGATGTCGCTCTCTATCTGTAAGTCTTTGCAGCCCTCTTCTCTGCATTCACTTTCTCACGGGAACAGCGCCTGTATCGGTATTCTTCTTCGGATGGTCTCTTTTCTTAGTAGATCACGCGTTCGACTATGTAAGTACTTAGAATCCGACGTCATATTCGACAAGAACATGATTTCTAATAAATGTCGTGTCAGCATATCATTGGTCCGAACTATGGCGCTCTCTCCTAAACCTGATGCGCTTCCTCACAAGTTATGCCGATGATTTCAAAACTCTTCCAGACTTCCAGATCCTCCTCGACTCTCTCGTCAATGTTCTTGCCTTCTCCATATCCGCTGGCGAGGCCTTCCTTCCCGACGCCGCCTCCTACGATGATCTCTTTTACAAACTCGTCGAAAGCGGCGATACTGTAACACGATTCCAAACCGCTCACGATCTATCAAAGCGTGCAGCGACAAACTCCATCGAGACACTGATAGGCGTCACAAAGCATTATCACACCCTCCTGGAGTCTGAAAAGGCAAAAGGTCGTGGTAAAGACTTCAGTCCAAGAGAAGTGACCAAGATGATTCGCCAAGGTTACGACACCCTCTCGTTTCAGACCAGAGACGGATTGGATTCGTGGAATAAATATAGAGAGGCTGAACATCGCCTCGTGCTCAAGCAAGCTGCTCGGACGGCTGTGTCCGATGTTCGGTCTTTGCTCGTAAATAAATTTTAGTAGAGAATCTTAGTATATCGAATAGAACATCTTGAGATTTATTATCAAACCGTCAGCTCGAAGTATCAATCATAGCAACTCCGTGCACTATTGCATGCTTTTATTCATCTTCAATGTAAATTTGAACATCAGTAGAAACCTCTCTTTTCTATATTGCCTTGTTTGACAATAAGTAGTATTATGCTTATCGGGTTCAGGATACAGGAAAATTTCTGATTCATTGGAAGCAAGAAAAGTGCAGGAAGACAAAAAGTATACCGAAGGTTTGTGTTTTTTTATAACTTACAAAACTAAGCAGTGCTGAAATAAGTTTGGAGAAACAGGGATGAAGGGGAAAAAAAAAGGAAAAAAAGAAAACAACATGCAACAGCGGGGATTCGCTGGTCGTCACCGACCCAACTACTAGTCCGCCGATCTGAGGCTTATGTATGGCAGAGCGGACGGGATGCCCAGTTCTCCTCAGTCTATGGTCGCATGTATTAGAATATGTTGGTATTCAATAATATATACCTACCTACAAGCGATTGAAGGGGAAAAGGGCTGACATGTAATTGGTGCTGGCTTCCGACATTAATCCCAAGACACATATATGGCAGAAGTAGTGGACAGAGCGGAGTAGATTGAATTTATCTCATCCTATTGAATCAATATCCACGCAGTGCACCTTGGAAAATTCACAAGTAGTCATGCATGCTATAAAGGACAGAAAAAAAGGGCAATATTCAATTGAGACTCGAGGCACACGGCACGTAGGACGCAGGACGCCGAAATATGATTTTCTGCCCGTGGAAATGAATACGAGAAAAGGAAAAGCACTTGAGGAAATTTATAGTTAAGAATCAATCTAGGTGTATCAAATTCCCGTACTGATTTGAATGTCATCGTATCAAGAGAACGTAAAGCAGAAATTCCCTAGACGCATACTCAATGCGCGGCTAGATACAGAGCATGCGGGATCAATTTTGATCCAGATATTCAGAAGAAAAAGAATAAGTAGGAGAAGGCACAAGAAATGGGAAGGAGGAAAAATTAAAGACAAAGTGCCTCGATATTGACCAATAGCGCCGTCCTACGCCAGTTGTTGAAAGTTTCGCAGATATTTGAATGTCAAAAAAATGACCAGCCAAGGCCCGGAACCAGTGCCATGCGACGCCCAATCAAATGCGGATCAGTCAGGAAAAAAGCCGGGCGAAATTTCAGACGCATTGTAAAAGAGAAAATACCGACGCAAATGTCTGTGGGTCTGACGTTGATCTGTCCAATCGATGAAAAGCAGCAAAAGCCTCGCCCAGACTGCGGTGGAGCCTAGAGACTGAAATCAAACGTTGGGTAGGATTTGCATTTGGTTCCCCCCTCAACGCCGTAATAAAATTCACTCAGAGCTTAGCCGGTCAAGCCTCGTGCTTTCTCAATGTAATCTTGTGTGGCGCTCTCATAGCCAGCCGCGAAATAGCGAGATGAATTTTTGGCGAGCCACTGTGTCATTTTGGCAAGCTCCTCGCGGAGACGATTGACGGATTGTTGATCCATGTTTGTTTGGGCGATGAGTTCAGGCATGGAGACTTTGTAAATAGGGTTAGTAGGCTCTCCATTTGAAGGCGGTAGCGATGATACGGAAGAGTAATGCGAGCCAGAGACACTCACCGAAAAGTCTGCAAAGATGCTCAGCACCATATACATCGCCTGCGCCTTTTCCTTCCCACTCCCCGGTACCATTTTCCCAGAGTTGGCGAATCTCGAAAAATTGCTCGCGTTCGAAACGGTACAAGAGGATTCTTCCTAGACATTTGTCGAAATACTCTTTGACGCCTTGAACGACCTCCTCCAGGATGTCGGCTTCGGCACTTCCGAGTCGGCGCTTGCCCTTTTCATCATCGAAGTAGGCGTCGAGAATCTTGTTGACTGGAAACTTGGCGGGAAGGGGGACGAGCTGCAAATTCTTCGTTACATTCTCCCAGTCGTCGACGAGGATGGCTTTAAGGTGGTCGGGGATAACGAGGCGGACGGATGGACGCGAGTGGAAAACCTCTTCCTGTTTTTTAGATTTTTGTGTGAGCGGGTGCAAGCTGTTTCCCTTTGAATAACCAGCAATCATGAGTGTAAGAGAAGAATCCTGCTCGGCGAAGAATTGACGCTTCGCTTCATTGTGAGGATCTTCGAGGTTGAGTTTGACAAATTGATGATGAAGCTCTGGAAGACTACTAGGGTGGAATTCTGGGATTGAACGTAGCATTGGCTTGTCACGAGGGTCCAAAGGCGGGGAGTTTGCCAGAATGTCCTCAGCTGTCAAAGCACCCTGGTCTCCCACGGTACCTTTTTCATTCCCTCGCATGGCAGCAGCAGTGGAACGCAAACAACGAAGAGACTTTGCAGAAACAGTTTTGGGGTTATTTGAAATGACTGGGGGTTGCTTTGAAGAAGGTACTGATCTCTCACCGTCTTGAGCAGAGACTTTCCCACTACCTTCCGACTTGCGGGGCTGCTTTTTCTTCTTCTTTGCGGCTAGAAAAACAATAACGTCAACAAATTGCAATTTGCACAAACCTTTTCAATCTCGTAGTCCCGACCTCTTTTCTGTCCACGCGGAGCAGTGGTGGCCTGGACCGATGAATGACGCTCTTCACTGCCTCTGGCGGAGCTGAAGTCGGAACTGGCGGCTTTCTTCTTGCTCGGAACATTGGAAACCTTTTGCTGCTGGCTGCGGGCCAATTCTTTCTTCAAATTTGCCGCAAGTTCTTTGTTTTCATCGGTGAACTTACGAAGGCGGTCCTGGGGAACCCAGTCGTCCCACCTGATTGGGAGGAAGGTGTTAGTCCCTTGGGCAATGTGATGGCAACAGGATGTGTGTATGCCGAGATGTCAAACAGAAACAGGAGAAGTAGCTTTGAAAGCATACTGAATCGTAAAATATGAGATGCAAGAAACGTAGAGACGAAGAAAGACATGAGAACTCAGAGAAGCAGCCAACATGAAACGACTGAAGCAAGAAACCCGTGACCTTGACCGAATCTTCCATCGCAGAATAAATTACGAGTAGAGCTATACTTACGTGTTTTTCCATCCTTTGTAGTGAACGCGATACTGCAGAGGACTCTTCTTGTCATTAGGATCTGCTGTTCTTGAATCAAGTACTTTGGCTTCATATAGGAGCTCGTGATGGAAGCATAGAACCCTTTCCTCTTTTGCATATGCCGGCTGGGACGACGTCGGAGCCATTTCGGCAGAGATTATTTGGAAGAAATTATTAATTCAGCAACTTGGATATCAAAGATGGAAACGACAAAAAGAGAATTGAAAATTTAGGTGATGTGATGTTTGAAATTGTTTGTAAATGGGAGAAGAGACATGGGAGACTGAGCCTGCACGACCAAGAAGGTCAAGGGATTCGCGACTGCTCGCTTGGGGCCTGTGAGTTGCCGTAGAATCACTGCCTTCAAGCAACAACGCGTTCTCACACTCCACACCTCTTCTCATCCAAAGCACTTTTCATGTTGATTTTGTTTCATTGCTGTCGCGGGTTATCGTGTTATTTTAACATTGTCAATCATATCTAGCCGTGTATCAAGGTGCATCCTCTCCTGTGTAAAGGTGATTTCCAGCGAGCAATTGCATGGACTCTCTCGTCTAAGCAAAGTTAATACGCGTTATTTCCTATCACCATGGCTCCAACTGAGGCTTCTATTCTGGGCAATTTTCTTCTTCCGCCTGCGTCGTTTCCGTCAATCATTTCTTTGAAGAAGTTTACTGACCTCTTTCCCCGCGCTTTACAATCTCATCCACATGTCAAGCTGCTCTATCGAGAACTACAACATCAAAGGGCTCTGCAAATAGACGAAGTCAAGAAGAGTATTGCGGCAGAAGTCCGGAGAGGCGAAAAGCAGCGCAGAGAAGTAGTGCGATCAAGAAAGCAATTTGAGCAGGAGAGCTTTGCTACTGAGAATGAGCTTGATATTAGAATTGAACGTGAAGTAGGTTGCTCAACGACAGATGAAGAAACACTATTAGAGGAGTGAGTTAACATTAAAGGGAAAAAGATGAATGGCATGCTAGCAAAATTTCCGGCAAAAGAGCCTCAAGGTCTACCGGAACTTATTGAAAGCATGGAGAAAGCCTGCCAGGATATGCAAGCAGAGAATGACGAGCTTGATAGTGAAGCCAATCTCCTGCTGTCAGACATTAGAAATGTGGTTGACAACTTGAGCGACCTCCGCTACGGCAAATTTAACAAGCCAGGCGCAGAAGAGACAGTTGGCGCAGAAGTGTTCAGCGGCCTGGAGCAACTGGTCCATCTGTCTAGCTGACTAGTCTAATTGACTAATCTACAAATCTCACGAAAAAGTTGTTTTCATAATCCTCCTGCAGCGGAGTATAAAAGTCGTCACTCTCCCATTGAGCCGAAGTGCCACCATTACGGACATGATTCGGTGGAAATCTCTCATGATGGCGCATTGGATTGCGGACCATTCTCTGTCTCATCAATCCCACTTAGTGGCTGCCGAAGGTTGCTGGGTGAGGAGCCATGGTTTACTCCCAGTACTCAACTCGGTACACATAGCCGTGGTCTCTTGACATAAGCATGGCTTCCCAGGCGAATTCCAGCCGGTCCACCATTTGAAGATGCACCCGGAGGTCCCGTAAACTACGGATTTGCAATCTAACTCTGCCGCGGCCCGCAGCCCTCTTTCTCATGAGGAATCTTAATGTGCGGAGTCTAGCGTTCGGGAAATTGCGGGCGAGAAAACTGCAGATGTTGATCCATCCAGGTCTGCTTGATTCATGATATCTCGGGTCAGAGTCATATATGATACACATGTATCTGACGAGGTCGCCAACTCGGCATCCTGCAAGCAAGTCTGTTTCCAGAAAAGAAAACGCTTGGTTGTCTACAGTCGGCCTAAAAATAAAATAATTTTCACGGTACAAAACCGTGATCGCTTCAAGATATGTCGCCCTATTAGTCCGCAAGAGAGCCGGCGTAAATGTGGAACGATTATGTTGGCCAAGGACGAAGACGTGTTGGGATATGTTGTATCCTAGATGCAGAGGCCGCGCAACCCCTACTCTTTCGCCGTCAGGAGACACTCGTCTGACGATCATGTAATCAGATCTGCTGTGGCGGTTAAAAAAGTGCACCTCGTCGACAACCAGAACCAATTCATAGATCATGTTTCGGATCTCAGGAGGAAGACCGCGAAAGTTGAAACCATTCTCGCTGTATGCAGCGTTAGCTCCGCATCCGCATCCGCATCCGCCATCATCTTTCTTTTTCTCTTTCTCTACGCAAAAGCCACAGAATAAGGGTGTCTTGAGAAAAGCTCGTACCTGTTCCGAACCATGGACCTTTTCTGACGACGCGCTTCAAGCCAACCTCTCATCCAGCCATACACGTGGACAGGAACGTGGACGAAGACGATTGCAAGAAGCAAGAGTACATTCGATTTCCACTCCATCGTGAAAGATTCAGGCTCTTCCGAGCTAAGCTGTGGGGAAAAAAGAAAAAAGAAAGAAAGATACACGTAAGAGGGGAAGAACTGCAAACGTGTTGAAGCTTCTTTCAAGTTCAAGGTGGAAGGTAGGAGGGGTGGGGTGTTTGTTCTGTTCTTCCTTTGTGGATGAAGGAAAAGCGGAAAAGGAAAACTTGAGATGATGATGATGGTGGGAGGCTCAACACTCAGAACTTGTCTCCAGGACGATGCACACCAAAAGAGGGCTTCCAGCAGAGCGGGGTGCAGCGCATGAACCAAATGTGCAAGATCGTATATCCTAGATGCACGCAAAATTCACCGGTTCCTATAGTATCCTACAGCGGAATCCAATATCAGCTTCACTGTGGAAAGAATCTGAGATCCGAGCAAGCCGTTACGGGTTATAACGATCTATAGGTCTTGTGTGCCAAGTGTACAGAGTCAAATCCAGAGATCAGCATCGTTCCCAACTGCCTTACTTCTTCTTCTTCTTCTTCTTCTTCTTCTTCTTCTTCTTCTCCGCCTCGTTGAAGTAATCTCCTGCTGCTCGCGAGACCCGCTATACGCAGACACAAATTCGATAGTATCAACTACGCGTTTACGCGTTTTTACATAAATTGATAAGCAAAAGGAGAAAGAAAGATTCATTTTAGATACAACGTGGCTGTTCATAATATCTCGTTATTTCCATTTGACCGCGCCCCAGATGATTCCATCAACCGCGCCGAAGATGATTCCATTAAAAAAAAAAAAAAAGAAAAGAAAAGAAACTGTAAATTTTCGTCCGCCTGAGCCCGAGCCCGAGCCCTCCAGTTATCCACGTAACTCCGGTAAGAACAAGTGTCATGGATCCCTCACGCCTCGGGTATTACTTTGCAAAGTGTAAAGTGTCATTTCAGAAACGCTAGATGGAAGAGACGAAATACGACAAGGATGAAAGAGAGAATGAACTATGGGGGACGATGAGATATGTCGCGGGGATAAAAAAAAAAGATAAGGGTCTTAGAACGGCCGACGATAAACCGGCACAGGAGGAAGAGATATTCCGCCAAACAAAGACTGTCTGCGAAGTGGCTCTTGTTCTTGTTTCTGCTCGTGTGTAGTATTTTCGGCGGTAGCGGTGGCGGTGGCGGTGGCGGTAGTGGTAGGAGAAAAAGAAGGGGGAGGGATATTAGTCGCTGAACGCGCTGGCTCATTGGGATTGATATTCGCGCTTGATGATGCGTCTGGAGTCTGTCCGTGTGGAGAAGTAGTATTACGTCCCGCGGGAGAACGAGAACCAGAAGCAGGAAGAGAAGAAGAGGAGAGAGGAGAATAAGAAACAGGAGGAGTTTCGGTGGCAGTTGTGCTTCCCGACGCAGAAAGCGGAGAAGCAGGAGGGCGTGGAAAAGGGTGTAAGAACCCGAGAGAAAACGATGTCGATGGGGGCGGAGAACGGTGGTCATTAGTAGTATTATGCTGGGAGAATGATGATGATTGTGGCGGAACTGCAAAAGTAGAGAAAGTGGAGTGATGATGTGCGTCGGGAGGGCTGTCCGGATAGTGGAGACGAAGAGCAGGGTTATTTGACAAGTCGTAATGGACGGCGGTGGGGGTGGTATTGGTTGATCCGTGGTGAATATTATCAATATCAGGACCGTTGAGAGAAGTGGCTTTGGCGGCCGTCGGAGGGAGCGGGGATGAGACGGGTTTTGACTCAGGAGCAGAAGTATACTCCACACCCTCCATGGAGAAGTTGACGCTGGGACGGGACTTGGTAGTCGCTGGGCTCGTTCCCGAAGGAGTAGTCTGTGATGACTTTTGCTCGGTGTCATCGTCATCGTCAATGAGGAATCTGGCCACCTTCTTTGGCTTCGGTTTGATTGGTGACGATCTTGCTCGCGGCGGCTCCATGATGATTCCGCCTGCAGCTCGAATCTCGTCTGCGGCTGAAGTATCAAATGCGACGCTCCGCTGCGGTGGTAAGGCAGGACTACTCATTCTGCTACTGCTGCTGCTGTTGTTGTTTGCCTCTCCACTTGCGTTGACACAGGGATCTGTGGGAAGAGCAAAGCCAGCTTGTAGATTTGTTCTGCGCTTTTTTGGCTTTCCTGCGGTGGATATGCCAATGAGGCCAGCGTCAGGATCGTCATTCAAAACCCCACAGCGCGTCGGACGGGCAAAGACCTGCTGGGGGTGTTTGAGAGGTGCCATCTGAGCCGGACCTTGCATTTCCTCTGGAGAAAGCGGAAGGAATTCTGCGTGTTGGATGATGGATGTCATGCCGTTGTCATCTAGGAGACTTTTCTCGGCTTTTTGAAGTTCTTGGTTCGTCATAGATTTTCGGCGCTGCAGCATTTGGTCCTCGATTGTGCCTTTGAGTACTAGGGTCTCGACGTAGACTGGTCTCGTCTGGCCAATACGATGGGCACGCTTGATGGCTTGTGCTTCGACGTTGGGCTGCCAGATGGCATTGACAAAAAACACTCTGCTGGCCGAAGACATGTTGAGTCCGTGTGATGCCTGATTAACGTCCATGAGGAGGACTCGGAATGTTTCAGTCGTGTTAAAAGTGACAACGTAAGACGAACGACGTTCAGTGGAGAGCGATTTGGCGTAGATGAGGTACTGAATGTCGACTACTTCCAGAGCTTGCGCAATATAATACTATGAACCGTTAGCCTACTTTGATACTACTCGGATGGTAAAGATCGAGTGGACATACGGCAATGTCTTCTCCTTCGTAAAAGACAAGAATCTTCTCACTCCGGTAAAGCGAGAGAATCTTGTCTAGGAGATAACTCAACTTGGCGGAGGCAGTGCCTGTAATCGAAGCTTGAGCAAGAGGTGAGTCAGGTGGAAGTGCAGGACACATGACTGGCGCAGATGGTCTCTTGAGAGCGGACTTAAGACCATTCGTCGCGACTGACTCGACTGGATTTGGTGTCCGACCACGTTCTTTCCACCATTTGTGTTTCTTCTTGGGAGTTGGTGGAGCCTCTTGTAGAGAGCTAGACGTGCTAATTCCCTTGTCTTTGGTTCCACTGTCTTTGTTGTGAGTCCTGGCGTGATCGAAAGCCGCTTCCATTGCAGACTTGCCAGCTGCCGACAGACCAGTGCTCGGGTCAGAGGCATATAGCTGGTTATTGACGTATTTTTGCGCCTTGATGAGTTGTGTAAGACCGACAACCATAGGTATCGTAGCGCGGGCATCGAGCGCCCATGCAGCTGCATGTTCTTCAGGCCATTTCTCGACAAACAATCCCAGCTCATGAAATTGACTAAACGCGAGCCATCCCGAAGACTGAAGAGCCATCTTTGCTACGGCTAATGCTTTGGTCAAGGCGTTGCGATCTCGCTCGGGGCATTGGTCCCCTTTGCTTTCGAGGTAATTTTCAGCGTGCTTGAGCGCCTCGGACACATCTTTTTCGCTGAAGCCGGTCCAGAAGAAGCCGCTTTGGCGCAAATTCGAGACCAGCGTGTTGAGTGACTTCCTGTTTCTTGGATGCCATAAGTAGTCTGTATCTTCGCGCTCCGAAGTAACAGCATTAGTCGTCAGTACTGCTAAGAAGAGATTAATGGAAAGACGATCGAAAAATGCTGGCTCCAGGTAGACTAATTGATTATAGAGCGGAGGTAACTGTACGTCGATTTCAAAATCCTCTGCACGGTGTTTCACTATCAATCCCTTTAGAGTACGTTTGAGGCATTCAGAATACCCAGCAAATTGGCCGGCAGCGGCAGGTCGATACATATGCCACATCCATGCCGGCGCCGTGGGTTCAATTGGCCAGACATTTGCCCATGGCCGGAGTTTGAGATAGTCAACCGCGATGCGACCTAATTTTTCAACGTCCTTCTTCTCCTGAAGCCAGTCGGCGCCAGACTTGCGCGATTCCAAAGCCTTTCTTCGCGTCTTTGGGCTCAAGTTATCCCGTTCCTCCCATTCAACCTTTTGGTGCTCACTAGCCGCCAATTCGACTTCAACACCCATCAATCCTTTTGTCGGAGTTCCGCTAATGACCCACCGAGAATCAGTCTGAAGCTCGCCGGCAACCAGGACTGCATTGGACTTGGAACCAGAAGACGCAAAGCTATGGCCTTCGTCGACAATGATCCGTAACCAGTGGATCTGCTTTAGCGGCGATGAATAAATCTCGACGTCTCTGAAGCAACTGCAGTCTCTCTGACGTGTAGCGCCAATATAAGGGCAAGCACAGGACAGCTGCATTCCCTGGGGAGCCCGACGGCCTTTGCTGTCCTCTCCATCGCGGACTTCTCGTTCCCAACGAGGCTTCGAAAACAGAATCACATCAAAATCAGCCAAGGCCTCGGCACCAGGAAGTTCCTTCTTAAGGCTGTCCATCACAAGCATTTTCAGGCTCCCATCCTTTGTATGCTTTTTGATTTCATCTAACCACTGATTGACTAAATTGGCAGGGACAATGACGATAGTGGCGGTAGAAAGCCGTATCGGCCGGCTCTTTGGCATGGCTGTGGCACGCAAGCTTCGAGGAGGTGCTCCAGGGATTTCGTATCGTCCGACATTCTTTTTGAGGAGTTCGATGCATCGGCTGTGGTCTTCACCAGCCTCTGTCAGAGCCCCGAAATGTGGTTTCCAGGGGATTGAATATCTTCCAATCGTACTGGCTGCCATGTCGAGGAGAGAACCAACCTTCTCCCGACGCGGAAGCAATCCAGTTGAATATTCTGCGGGTATACGCGGCCAATGTCCTTTACTTGCTAGAATGACAGCGAGGCAAATGAGCGTTTTACTATACACATTAGCGGCATGCTTCGATGGGAGAGTGCTAAAAAGCATTGCTCTCACCCTAGGCCCATGGTCTCAGCCAGGATTCCTCCTCTGGCCTCTTCGTACAACCTTGGATGTTGCAAAACTCCCATCGTTTCCTGGTCGAAATAGAACGTCCTCCCATCAAGGCCGGCCATTTGACGTAAACGGGGATCAAGCTGAAGAGTGGGTGCGGCCTCTTTTTGAAGCATCATAGCTGCCGATCTCCTTTGGTAGGGATAGAGCGTTGTTTTCAGGCCATCTGGTGCGTCATTTGGGTCCAGCAAGGTCTCCATCGCAGACCTTGTGTGCCTGACCGGCACGTTTTCGGGACTCGGATCCGGAGATTTCAGTGTATTGTAGAGATAGAAGAGAGACGACAATGATGCATCTGGCTGAGCATCACTCAGCATCGGTCTTGCTTGCGTATCCAGTTCGTAACCGGCGTTCCAAGCTTCAGGTGCCACATCAAGATGCGCAAGAATTGTCCTCAAAGCCTTGCGCAGATTCTTGTCCGTCCGTCTCAAATGGCCTCTGCCAACATCTTCTGCCAAAATATAGCAACGTATCGATCCGTAATCTGGGTGTTTCCTGTTTTGCAAGAGGAATGCTCGTACCCAGGACGCTGCCAGAAGTTGCTTGAGAAAGGGATATTCGATGAATACCGAGGCGGCATTTTCACCCTGAGCGAGTAGCTCTAGAGACCCTTCTTTTTTGAAATTTATTGGATTATCTTCGCCGCCAATCCTAATGGATCCCGCTGCTACATAGTTGGTCAAGTCGTCGAGAATACTTTGCGCGGTGGAAAGTTTCCGAGGCGGCGGGCATGCTATGACAGAAGAAACAGACGAAGAGCGGCTGGAACGATTCGAGGCATATGAGTCGGTGAATACCTGAAGTCTCTCGGAGGACTTTTAAGAAAGAGCCGTCAGCATAAACATTACGAGTGTGATAAATCGTAAGCTTACCGGACTACGGGTTTCGTCAGCCGGAGTGATGGGAGTGTTGCCGTGGTTAAGAAAAGAGTCAACAGAACGATGAGCCATTCTGAAACGCTAATTCATCCGGATTGCTCATCCAGCTATCAAAGCAAAGTCAAAAGGAATGAACTGAGCATTCTCTAGAGTCGAGGAGCAAGCGGGAAAGGCCAGCGGGCAGGGAGCCACCGCCGAGGGGGAAGGGTTCGTCAACGACGCATAAATGAGATGACGTTTCAATGAAATGCTAACGAGCTCCACAGGTAAATAAAGGAGATCTCCGGAAGGTGATTTCAATTCTCCATTTGAAGTTGAGTCAAAGGAGCTCGAGATGAAATAAGAATAAACTTGGTAGCCTCGCTCCCACTATCGGACATGGAACTCGCTATCTCCGCATTCGCTAATTGGTCAATTTCATTCACCGCCTTAGATTGTCGCATTGTTGATTCAACTCTCCAGAAGAACAATATCCTACATATCCAGCTCAATTGACATATTTCACTACGCTTTCATACTGCACTCATCATGCCAGACTGGACACCTCCTATACCGCGGCCCACCAGCGCACTCGCATTCAGCAGTCTCATGGCAGACATTCTGCGCCTGTAAGCTTAGACCTACCTATATAGCTTTTCCCTCTTTGGCCTCACAGCCAACTAACATTATCATTCTATGCTCAGGCCAGAAGAAACACTCGCCATGTCATTCATATATATCAACAAATACCAGCGCTTCTGCAACTCCATCAACCAAGAAAATGACATGCACGTTCCCATTCTCGACCCTCATGTACGTCACCTTTCCCTATTGTCTCCCTCCTCTCTTTTTTTTCTTCTTCTTCTTCTCCCCTTGGACCACCAATTCCGCATACAAACAAGAAACTAAAGCATGAATAAACATCCAGACTCTCTCCCTGGCAAGTCTCAACCTCGCATCCAAAACAACCGAGGCAACACGGCGTCTTCGCGAATTTCTACTGCCCGCATGGCGTCTCCTGCACGCGCACGAGGTTCCCGTAAAACCATTGACGTTCCCCTCGCCACTGTACGATTCTGTGCGCGCAACGGTAGTACAGGCCGAGCTCATACTTTTGCGCGTGCTTCAATTCGATCTACGAGTATCGCTTCCACTACACTTCGTCCCCCGCTATCTTGACCGAACTGTCGGGGAAGTGAACATCCCGTCGGGTCCGTGGCAGAGCTGTCTGGATGGACCGTATGAGGCCATAGGCCAAGAGTACCGTGACGAATACCGCATGGTAGATCTCATGGAGACAGCTGTTGCGCGGGCATGTACCGCTAGAGCTGTTGATGCGTATGTATCCATTTCATATGACTTGGGTCCGTCAAGCCAAAAACTAACAACTCTTTCTTCGGACAGATGCCGCTCATATCATCTGTCCAACTTTTTTCCCGCGCGCACGATTGCCGCTGCCTGCATCTATACCACTCTCGAAGAACGTGGCTTACAGCCTGTCGTGCCTATTCAACCTCCTGCATCTCCTGTCTCAGGCTCCAATGATCCGTCCCCTTTGAAATCAAGTCTATCATCTACCTTACCGTCACCATCGGTAGAAGCACACCGGGATCAAGACGGACGTCAGGCCGTAGTGGAACATTTCGATCAAGGAGTAAACCGGGATCAACAGGAAAAGCAACAAGAAAGCCCGGAAACCCAGCATCAACGGCATGAACAGCATACCGCCGCGCTATCGACATGGCTGGACAGCGTGACGGGCGGAAAAGTCCATGTTGAGGATTTTGTCGAGTGTATTTCCGAGCTGAGAAAATTAGTGCAGGATACCATTGTCAAGATATCTACAGCAATACAAACACCAACGTGAAGAAGAAGTCGGGATTAAGCTCTTTTCTGAATCTGTCGCTGGCGTTTAAAAATGTCAACTGTTATCAGCGTATACCCTACTTTGCGGATTATCTCTTTTTATCATTTAGTTTCAAGTCTATGCTAAGCACACTATGTACTATATGATGCCGTGCTCGAATGTCATATACGCATCTATATCTATATCTATACTCATTTCATATCATATTCCATTTCTCTCGCGGCGGCTTCTCGGGTGTTATTCTCCACTCGCGCACCATCATCAAGCAACAGACGAAGCCTACCTTACACCACAAAACTCCTTTAGTAAAATCAGTCAACTATCTCACCGTGCGCGTAATCACCTCGATGGCCCACTCAAGCATCTCTCCCATCTGCATATCCAATTCTGGGGTAACATACACCCCCAACTCGCTCGCCGTAGATTTGTTAACTTGGCCCTCCACATCTCCCTGTGCAAACAAGTACGCGTGATCGTCGACATAATTCGGCCAAACCACATCATCCACGTAGCCTGGTGGGTCTTCCCAGAATCCTTCAAGCGTGACGTAGCCTGAGCGAGCCTCGCGACGGGCTTTGGCGCGGGAGTAAGGGGCACGAGTTAGGAGCTTGATGTCGAAATGCGGGAGAAGAGTGTCGCGTACGGAGCTGCCATACAGGAGGAAGCCGTCAACTAGAGCGATACGGGGTGGACTTTGCGATGGACCAAGATTTTGTTTTCTTTCACCTTCCCTTTCTCCGTCTTCACGGGGAGAAGAAGAAGAAGAAGAAGAAGACATGTTTGGAGCATCCGTTCGGAATGAATCTGTCCACTTCTTCACCATATTCTTCAAGCGTTTCATCGTTTCCTCAGGGACATGGCTGGGGCCGACATCGTTTTGGTCTTCTTTGGACTCGAGATCAGGCGGTGGACTGCCGTGCGCGTGAATATATTCGAGCGCGGATACGAATGCGGGAATGTCAATAGACGCGGCGCAATCCCAATCACGAAGTCCAGCTTTGAATGGGAGTCTAGCAGAGAGTAATTAGCATTCTGGATAAGAAGGATTTGGTGGACAAGGAGGTTATGAGTGTTGGGCTAGAACGAAAACGTACTGCTCCTCTGGTCTATAGAAATCATCCTCATGCAAGATAAATACGTCTGGAAACAGATCACGGAGGTACCGACTTAATGTCGTTTTTCCGCTGGACGAACATCCGCTTATACCCACAATGACGGTGTGGGGCTGCTTTTGTTGGAGACGCTGCTGCTGTTCTTGGCTCGATCCGCCAGTTTTAGGTATTGATGTTGTCTGAGACTGCAGTTGTCCCGTCATCTTGCTTCGGCTGCTCTTCCGTTATGGGACCGTCGTTGTGTAAACAGAGCTCTGCGATTGATGCGTCCTTAAAGATAGCTCCACCTAATATGCCGACAAACTAATGTGGTTTAACTGCTTTTGTTTCGGATTTCCCCTGTGTTGAGTCTTTGGGTCGGAAGGATAGACTGCTCGAGGAGTTTCTAGCAATGGCAAAGCACAATTGGTAGAAGCAGCCAGCTGCTCCAGTCGTGGTTCGTAAAGCGTAAAAGGCGTGGACAGAGAAAGGTAGAGTAATGGCGGGGTGGTGTTGGTGGTTAAGCAGGGCAGTACAGCGAGCGGGCCGTTCTAACCACCGATAAGAGCCCTGCAAGCGATAACGACATGCGACGCAACGAGGATGGCTATAGCGAAGGGTTCGGCCGGCTAGCAAAGGTCTTCAGGTCTTACTGTAAATCTCGCCGTAGTATTGGAATAGTAACTGATACAGAGTAGACCGTCAAAACACCCAGTCATCCTCTAATTAATTCATAAAGGTTCTGTCCTTTGTAAACTTTAAATCTAATATTCTTATATTCAAAATTCTAAACTTTTAGATAACTTTTCTGGTAGACTCCCGTTAAAAAACTTTAAAACGCGCAAGTCATGGGTATATATCCTAATCTTGCCCTTGCCTCTTGTCCTTCGAAAGAGCTACGTGATATTTCCGCAGCCCGCCATCCAAATCTCAATGACATTTCTGGTCCAGTATCTTTGATGCATAGATTCCGTCAAAGCTTTGCTTCACTGTTCCGGGATTGAAAAACCCAATTGCATGATAGCCAATAAGTCTATGCCGGAGTCTCTCCCTTCTGCGCTAGAACATTGTTAATCGCAATCTGCGTGCCCTCAATTACCGCTCCCCATTCAATTTCATGAATGCGTTGCTCCAACTTATGCACGTCCTCATCCTGGCCCTTGATGAATGGGATTTCGCGAACCAAGATGGGTTTGCCCATGTCGACTTCGGAAATGACATTGTGAATCATGACGCCGGTCTTATCGATTTCGCCTTGCATCCAAGCGTCGTGTGCACGCTCAATAGCATTCTGCGTAGAAGTATTTAATTAGCATATGCATTCAATTCCAGCAGGGATCGTCTGTTTTATAAAGACGGGCTAGAAGCTGGCCTTTGCCCAATGCAACCAAGTAGGCAATGAGGGCGAGATCCTGATCCCAGCAAAGGTACGGTGATACTCACAGCGCCAGAGAAAGCTCCAGGCAATGCTGGATGCAAATTAATTATCCGCAAACCCTCCCGCTCCAGGGGATCCAAGAATCTTGGCGACAGCACATGCAAGAAACCCAGGCAAACTACAAGGTCCGGCTTATCGGCCAGGACAAGGCGCGCGAGCTCAGCATCGTACTCTTCACGAGCAACCTGAATGCCCTCGGGCGTGGCAGGTTGTTTCTTCTTGTAGGACACCAGGTTGTGATATAGGGTGGGAATGTTCGCATGGCGGGCACGCTCGAGACCAAATGCGTCTTTGCGATTAGAAATAACACGCACAATAGTAGTGGTTGGCGGAGAAAGTTCTTTGGCTGAAACCTTGTCGATAAGAGCTTGAAGGTTCGTTCCGTTGCCGGAGATGAGGACGGTAAGACGGGGAGTACCGGCCATGATGAGAGAAGTTGCAGCTGGTAAAGGAGGTAGATTTGAAGGAGGATCTAGCCGGCTGACAGGCAATTGAATGTCGGTTCGTTGGTTTAGCACATGGAGGTAACGGAAGGATGTCGGAGGTGGTAAAGTTTAGTGGGGTGGATTTTGTGATGTATAGCGGGGAGTTCTGTCTCTCCGAAAGTCGCAGCTAAAATGGAAATCGGCAAACTTCAAAGTACCCCGTAGTCGCAGCACTGCAGAACTCACAACAACATAAAACCAAACCCACGATCCACTGACAAACCAATTTCTTCATGCACTGCTACACTACTGTTTCGAGATAGCTGGCAAAGCTTGATTCATTTCAACATACTTTTCATGCTTTGTCGCATCTCATTCACACAATCTACGACTGTAAATTCTTAAACCACCTAAACAACGCTCAATTCTAGCGTCTAATCTGATATGAACTGATAGATACGTGCATTACAAACCAAACGCCTCGAGAAGAATAGTGCCGTTGTCGGCCTCTTGAACATTCAGATCCCCATTTTTGGAAGTAACATGAAAAAGAAAGTAAGCAACCCAATCCCCTTCGTTCTTAGTAGAAACCAGAATGGAATCACGAGATGAACGTGTCAGCATGACTGACAATGTTGGCACTTCTTCTCGCGTCGATGAAGAGATCCTCACACTCCGCTACATCGGACACATCAATCTCCTTGCGTCCGTTGACCCGAGACAGGATGCTTGCCGGAGTCAACAACTGCAGCGCGTACCGCAGACTGATACGGACACCGTGCTCGGAAATTTTCTCCAAGGCAGCCTCGGAGAGGGAGAGGTTTTCGGTACGTGCACGGAGACGAATAATCATCTTGACTTCCTCGGGGTCGTAAGCGTTTGTAGGGATGATGAGCAGACGGGCGAGGAGGTCCGGAGGAACGCCATGAGCAGCGACGATGTCCTCGGTGCCGCGAATGGTGCATTTACCCCGATTTGAGGCGAGGATAACAATAGGTGAGATGGTCGACTCGAGAGCACGATTGAGATATGTAAAGCACTCAATATCGAGCATGTGCACCTAGAATCAAAGTCAGAAAAAGCAGGGGGGGAAACTTGCCGTAGATATCAGCACGAAATACTTACTTCATCAATGAATAGGACACCAGGCACGAGCTCGGCCACACCCTGGTCGATGTACCGGTTGACGACTTTGTTAATCTCCTGTCGCAGCTTGTCCGTAATTTCCGTCTTCTTGGGCTTCATAAGCTGGCCCATCATGCTCATGATGTCTTGTCCTCCCTGTGGGCGGGCGTTTGCTACATCGAGATCATGCAATGTCACATCCTGCACAATTTCCTTTTTCTTGTGTACATCGCCCTTGGGGATCGGCACATATTCCTCGGCCTCAAGGTCAAACTCTGTAGCGTACGCGTCTGACCGACCAACGCGCTTGACGGCTCCAGTGTTGGCTTCAATATAGATGACATCACCAACGGTGACGCGCTCCTTTTGGATCGCCTCGTAAATGCTCGGGTCGAGGCGGAGCTTCTTGGTACCTCGATATGACTTGAGGCCGATCAAGAGGTGGCTGATTGTGCGGCCATAGCCACCCAAGGGATTCTCAGACTCCTCCGGCGTCAACTCAGTCACCTCTCCTTCGTAGACCTCCTTGGTTTCTCGAACCCGTAGACCTAGTATCCGTCAGCATGCCTGACGCTGGCTTGCATTTTATTTGAATATTTACCGATAGCCCTTCGGAAGTTCTCCATGAGTGCCTCCGTCTTCTTCACTTCTGTGGAGTAAATCTCGCTGCCGACAATAGGGCAGAATGGCACCTTGGTGCCGAGTTCTTGCGAGACCGCGAGGGCGAGTGCGGTTTTACCAGTGCCAGGACCACCAGCGAGCAATACGGCTCGTCCAGCCATTTTTTTTGCCCGGATGAGGTCAACAACGACCCCGCATGCCTGTCACAGACCCGTCAGCATAATATTCAGAAAGGTCAGACTAAGTCCAAATAGCATATAAGAAAATTTGGAGGGAGGCAGGTTCAGCAGAATGTGGGGTTCGGCTCTTGGTGTCCTCCTACGCCAGAAGTCCATGGGCTCAGTTGTTGTATGATATTCAAAGCTTCCAAAAGGGAGAAAGGTAATTCTGGCCACATTTTCCCTGAACTTCAAGTCTTGCAAGCCATGGGTATCCAACGCCGTGTTTTCTTGGCTGCCGTCGCACGCCATTGCAAGACGTCGCTGGTCCCGAAGAGCGGTACTTCAGGGCCTCCCTCGTTTCTTCCAGGGACTCCTTCCACCGAACCCCAATATGTCTTCCATTGTAGTTGTTCGCCGGCGTCAAACGAACAATATCCGAACCCGCCAATTCAGCCTCCCATTGCAGTACTCAACCAGGGATCTTTTTCCGCTTCAAGGCATCAAGCTCAACCCATTTGGAGGCCTCTTCCCGAAACCGAAAAAGAGACGGAGGAAAACTTATTCAGCTTATGCAATCTCTTACCTCACGAGCGGCAGTCTGGCCGATGAATCCAGCGGCAGATTTTTCAGCTGTGCCATCTGACCGCAATCCAAGTCCCTTAATATGGGTGTGGGCAGCGGTGCGGTTTTCGCGCGAATTGCCCTTCACCTCACTGATTTGAACCATTTTGAAAGTCTAGCCCTGTCGGTTTCGGACGAGATACGTCGATGCGGCTGGAGACGTCGAAGTGCTTGCAGACGACACTGGCGCTTCGAGCTCGAAAGGAGTTTGATGTCAAGTAGTGCGTGAACTCTTCAAGATTGAGAGAGAATACGTTCGAGAGATAAGTTCGACGTAGTGTGTCTATTGAGTCAAGCGGTAGACGCTGTGGAATTGAAGCGCAACCGGAGTCTGTCCGAGGCCGGGAGATCGATGGCCCTTGCTTTATATTCGTGGTCGTCGAGCTCCTGTGTCGAAGGAACAGTAGAGATTGAAAATTGTTATTGTCAGGACGGTTGACCACCAAAATTTACAAGCGAAGAGATGCGGTGACAACAAGGATCAACGCTCGAGGCGATGGTTGTGGGGAAATGGGAGCAAGACGAAATGCTGCAGGGCGGAGAGCGCTTGCAAATCGAGGTGTCGCAAAGTCGAAAGCAGCGAGACTTACTGAAGCTACAACACCCGCAAGCCTGAAGCGATCAATCGTCTCGCCTCGCCTCGCCCGCTCTCTCTTGGGTTCGTCGGCAAATCCATACTCGCCCATATCGGAGTAGAGCATTCGTTAATTAATTTACCCAAGCACTGCAAAGGAGTTCGAGTCTTATTTTGATTACACATGGTCACAGGTCTACACCAGACTTATTTTCAAATTTTCCATCGTGCAGCTCATTGATATTATAGCAGAAACACCGACCGAGGTCATACGTACTGCATAAGACATAGTTCACTCCATCCATTCGCTAGTAATCGCTTGAATTAAATGGGAAGCAGCATATCGTACATTAGATAGGGGTGCCTCCGTCCGGCGAGAAATCATCAGATCCAGTCAAGAAAGGCAAATCACTGCACGACAGTGAAGGTGTTTTCCGAGGAACAAAGAGCATGGTCAAGATGGCAAATCTTTGTTCCATGCTCATGTCATCTGGCAACACACGCGCGTCTCGACCCGACGTCTCACGAACTTGTTCTCCATCCATCAAGTTGATCCCAAAAGATCAGTAAAACCATTGCAGAACCGATCACATTTTCCCCCCTCAACCCCATGGATCAATTCGATCCATTTCGTCATTGTGTCCAACACATAACGTCCGCAACGGTTAATTTAAAAAAGAAATGGGAAAGCAATAAAGACGGACCGGGGGTAGTGTAGACGAAAGGGCGATAAGAGGGGAAATAATAGACGTTTAAAAAAATAGAAGTTTGATTCAATGGAGACGTCCAGAAATTGAGTAATAGATTTCCTTTTCCCGCTAAAAGAAGCATTCGTCATCCATCATTATCGTGTAAAATGAGTTCAAAGAAGAGAAAGTGGGTAATGGTACAGTAAAAAGGTGGTAATATGGGGGCAAGGGAGGAATATTTACAAGGTCGGAATAAAAAGGTGTTGAAAGACAGGGAAAGGACGTGAGAGTTTGAATAAATTGAGAGGGTCCGCCTTCAAATTCGCGCCGATTATAGAAAGACTCCCCTTTGGCGCATGGAAAAGACTAGAAAGCAAGGAGTAAATCCGCAGAAATCTCAAGTAGCCGTATCATGGCGTTAAGAGAGAAAGAAAATCTCGTTCAGTGCCATCGAGTCAGTCGCAGGCTCGTGCTCGTTTTCATGGCAGGGCCATTGTCGGCGGAAGGAATCATCGAGCGGGTGAGAGACGAACAGAGCCCCAGACAAAGAACAGCAGCACGCGGTCTCACGCATGGTGCGGCTACTCTTCTTCGCTCTCAGAGCCGCTTTCGCTGTCATCCCCGCTCGATTCGTCATCCTCTCTGGTTGGCTCAGGCGACCCGTCGGATCCAGGGTGCTGGAAGCCCTTCAATCGTCCTTGCAGCTCCGAAATGCGAGCTTCCTGCTCGTATTTGCTCATTGGCTTATTCTTCTTTGGCTTTGAGGAGGAGGAAGAGCGAGGTTGATCTGATCGGGGCCGCGCAGGCGCAGAGACTTCTTCAGGCGCATCTTGGCCAGGAGCATATTTACGAACGAAAGTCAAAAGCTTGTAAAGGACTTCGTTAGAGAGTTCATCGATGTCCAACTCAAGTTCTTCATCGTCCACACCCTATTATTTTGCGCATTAACATCCACGTGCAAAGAAAAAAAAAATTTGCTAAAAGCTTTGCAAAAGAGCGCTTACCCTAAGATTTGGCATATTATCCCGGATTATCTTCAGTGCCGTGGCCATCTTAGACTCGGGAAGAGTGTTGATGCGGTTGGAAATCTCCTGCTTCTCCTCGTACGTGACATATGGAATGCGCTCCTTTTTGACCTTGGGCTTGGCCTTCTTTTCAACCTTGGCTGGTAAGGTGACAGTAGTGGCGCTCTTCTTGCCCACTTTCTTTGCAGGCTTGGCGCTCTTGACTCCCTTCTTCGTCGGGGCCGGTGGTGACGACTTTTTCTTGATCATCTCAACTTGCTTCGACATGGCAGCAATCTGCTTCTGCAGGATGCTAATTTCATTCTCCTCCTCTTCCTCCATCTCTTCTTCCTCCTCCTCTTCTTCCTCTTCGGGCTCGGGGGAAGTGCCAGGTGAGTGCGGGCCAGAAGCCGGAGTATGATCTTCGATCCATTCCTTCTTTTGATCCCATTTGCGATTGAACACCTCCTCCAACTGCCGACCCATCTGGTGAACTTGGTCCATAGGAGGGTTGAATTTGAAGCAGTTGGCGAACATGAGACGCACATCACTTTCAAACTCCTTGGCGTTTTCGTACTGTCCTCCCTTTAGCTTTGAGCTAACGGTGCCAAGATCCATTGGCTTTTTGATAATTTTGTGGTAGTGGGGAATGTTCAAAGCAACGGGATCCACAGGTTGATAAAATGGAAAGGCGAACATTTGATATTTGGGCTTGTTCATTTCGTTGACGACCTCTTGGCAGAAGCGGAGCTCCAGCTGATACTTCTTCTTTTTTGGCTTCACGCTCGAATAAGGAAGGTCGCGAGGCGGAGGAGGGTGGATTTCGCGCTTCGGACGGCCATCACCGCTTGCCATGGAGTCCCGACGAATGAGTGGCACCCCTTGTGGACCCAGCGCGAAAGTCTGCGAGCCGGCGGCAGCAGGAGGAGTAGTTGGTGCAGGAGCTGCAGCAGTGGATGGGCGCGCAGCAGCTCCACTAACAGCCCTCGACTCTCGTCGTGCAGCGCTAGCCTTAGAAACAGAAGCCTTCTTAGCTGCTTTCTTCTCGGCAGGTGTGGGCTCCGTGACATCGGCGCGTGGCAGGTTGCTCATCTGCTTGTCAAACGTGCCCTTCATATTCACTGCAGCCTTGGTAACTGGATGCTCGGCGCCGTTAAAGATTGTGGTGTTCTCGACAATCTGGTGAAAATCGGAAACGTACTCGTCAATGGAAGAGTATGCGCCGCGCTTAAGTTTGTCTTCCATTGTGCCCAGGTCCATTGGCTTCTTGATGAAATCCAAGTAAGAGGGGATATTGAGCTTAATGGGGTCCACGGGAGCGTTGAACGCAAAGGCATCTTTGGTGCGCTTGATATTTCGAATGCCATGAAGGAGAAACTTATGCTGGGCTGGCGTAATGGGTTGAGAGGCTTCTGCGGGTGCGGCTGGAGGAGAGGGCACATGGCTGATGCCAGTGTCTGCACTAGTGGCGGAAGCCGGCTGCTCGGGCACCTTAAATTCTGGCTCGACCGTTCCATCCTGCTCTGTCCTAGTCCGCTTGTGCGCAGGTTCTTCGGCCTCATCGTCTTCGCGTTCGCGTGCATTCTTTCCAGGTGACGGTGGGGCATTGGTCGGTTCGGGATCTGGCTTCAGCATGGTTGGAGGGGCTGCAGCAGGCGTGGGAGCGGGTTCACGAGGAGTCTCAGGTGCAGCACCTTGAGGCGCGGGTGCAGGTGCGGGATGACGAGGCGGTTCGGCGGCGCCGCCATCGGTCGCGGTCGACGTGGACGCAGTTGGCGCATTGATATCTGAGAAAATATCCATCTTATCTTCTTTGCCAGCTTCATGCGCGATCGGGGCATCCGCTTTCGCAGAGATTGCGTCAGCGACGTCTTCCATTTGATGATCCTGCGGCTGGGTCGTGCCCTGCTCTGGCGCCTTCTCATCCAACTTTTCCTCCGACACTCCCTGAAATGTTTGGGCAGGCTGACGTTCAGGTGTCTTCTCGGGGTTTTCAGATGATGCCACTTTCGCCTCCTCCTGCCGCACGTCTGATGTAGGTGCTTCCACTACCGGAGGGACAGGAGTCGCAGTTGTTTCGCCTGACGCTAGATTTGAAGGGGCAGCAGCCGAAGGCGCTGGCTCATTCGAGGACGTGGCGGCAGAAAGAGACTGATTCTCGCCGAAGCTGACGAGGTTTTTCTGGAAACCGTTGGCCGTGTTCGACGGGGCATCTTTAGGAGGTGATGGATGAGCGGAATCCGTCACAGGCTTCGAAGGCTCGGTGGACGCGAGGGCCGTAGTGGTGACATTCTGCTTGGCAGCTCTGCTTGATTTGGTCTCATAAATATATGATCAAACGCGACAACGGAAAATAAGACGATCTGAAGGAAGTGGTTTGTGGTGGACTCACCCGTTGATGTCTGCATCTAGGGCCATCTTATCTGATGGTGGAACGGGCGGCGTCTTGAGCTCCGGCGCGCTGCTATCCGGTGGCTGTGAGCTCATCACTGCCATGGACGGTCAGGCGCAAGTTGTGGAATGAGAAAAAGAAAAATGTGACGAGCCAAGGGGGTGCGAATTTGTGCTTAGGTTAAGGGGAGCGCAGGCCCAAAAAAATACAGAAGCGAGCACCTCCCAAAGAAACGTAAAGAGTGATGATTTGTACCAGTCAAGAATGATTTTCAGGTACCGAAGCAGGGGTTCGAATGATGTGAAATTGGGGAACAAATTGCGACAGAGTCTAGGGATGTGTTGCGCGCGCAGGAAGGACTTCTCGGGATGACGTGTGGTCGGCGAGAGAGTCTGAAACCCAAGGGTGTGGGGGTGGCTTGAAATAAATGGAGGATTAGGAGGAGCGAGACGCGAGAATGAAATTATTATACGGAAACTAACGGAGCTAGGCGAGAAGAGGGAAGACGAGGGTGACGCGACAAGGCCAAAGAGCACAATGAGCTCACGTGACCAGATTGATGATGATGGATGGATGGGTCGTTATGGTGGGTGATGACAATATGAGTGTGGGTGGACAACTGAGAGGTGAAAGAAAAGTAAACTGAGGGAAGGAGAAAGAGAAGCGGCGAGAAAAACAAGAGAGCGCAAGAGAAACTAGCACAGCCAGACCAGGCCAGCAGCGAACGATAAAAGAAAGAAGAATGACGAAATAGTTCAGAAATCAAAAACGGTAATTGGAACTGACAGTTACCTTTTGTGGCAAGAATTTGCTCGCTCTTCTCACACGTCCTGGCAACTGACGATGCGAAAGAGCTTCACACACAAACACACACACACTCTCTCTCTCTTTTTCCTCAAAATCGAGTGCGACATGCACGACGCGTCGACACAAACGCGACAGCAAGAGTGCCCTGGTCAACAGGTCACCCCGGCAAGTTGGAACCGTGTTGGCGGGGAAGGGCGCGGTAAGAGTAGCGTAATCGTGTGAGTCGGCTCAGTTGTCCGTCACCGGCCGCCGTGCGTGTGTGGGTGCAGTTGTGGGCGATGGGACCGCACTGTCGATCAATAGGCACCCTCAGAATCAAAGGTGAAAGCAGAGCGATAGCAATCACCGACGACAGAAAGCACCACTAGTCAAAGGACCAATAAGAATGCGCGATGACAGCGAATAAAGAAGCCTGGGGGGAAAGGAGCTTTCCCAGCCTTGGCAACGACGACCAGAGCGATGGACCGAAGCGATGGTCGGTGCGTCAAAGGTGTTCCTGATTTAAAGCGATCCGAAAGATCTCGGACAAATCAGGATACGTCAAGGATCAGTGTGTGTCGTTGGTGCGGCTATTCTGCAGCAAGCGGTGTATGTATATGTGTGTTTTGTGTTTTGATGTGGTCGTACCCGGTACTGCCAAATGATAAGGGACGAAGCGAGTAGGGACAGTCGAGGGAGGACAGAGCAGAGGTAAGAAAGGGGAGCGCGAGAGCTTAACAGTACTCCGTAGACACAGCAAAGACAAACAAGAGAGGGGAGGGTAAATGGGGGGAGACCGCCGGAAATTTCGTTTTGGCAAAGGGGGAGGGATGCGATAGCCTTTTGTAATGAACGTGCAGCCGGACTGGCGATTAGGCCTCTTTGGATCCCGGCCTAACGCGTTGCTGTCCCACCTCATTTTCGCATTTTTGATTGGCAGGTTCACCATGAATTGGGCCTAGCAAACGCATCTCAATAGCTGTCCTCAATGATGATTGGCTGATTTATCATGAAGAACGGCCTGCCGGTCTACTCGGTCGGCCCCTATTGAACTGCCATTTGTACCTCTAAAGTCTCTCTCATCCTTTTATGACGTGTAATCATATCCTCGAGACCAATATGTACTTACTTTGCCGTTCGTCCTCGCTTAGGAAGACAAACTACTTAGGCGAGCGATGAACCTCCGACTTCCCTCGGACCTTGTCAGTCCTACAGTCCTGTCTGCCTGGTCAGTTCCTCTTGTCCCATTCCGGGTATGGCTGAAGACAATTTTTCTTCTTTCCTTTCTTTCCCCCCTTCACTGTCATCATCCTGTACCTTTGTACTTTTAAACACAACAAACATACAACATCCGCCAGGCGCCTGCTCGTCGCTCCCACCACTCTGACAGTTCGACCGAGCGACCATGTTGCAATAAGGTTTTGGCAGCACCCTTTCGCCATTTGAGGGTTTGTCTAAACCCGATGCGTTACAAACTTTTATCAATGATAGCTTAACGGTAAGGACACCACCAATTATGTGGATTTTTTGGTGGATCTTGGGTCAAATCGGGTGTATTCCAATGATCTAGCATAACGAAAGAGTACCAAAACAAAGATTGTGTGAAACGTCAGTTTCGAGTTCCAGCCATCCAAGAACTAGCAGAGCAATATGCACGTTTGCCCCTGCAGTGGCCCCAAACGCCACTCAGACGCAGCCACCTCAACTTGAGCAGATACTCAATAAATTATCTGTAGGTATCAGGCAGACATGTACCTTAGGTACAATCCGCAACGAATCTTGGACAATGAAACTTAACTTTCTGTTGTCTTGTTTCTTGACATCACTCCTTGCGATGCTCACGTGACGCCTCCTTTTTTGCTAATTTATCACATAAAGAATATGGAGTTTAAATTGTTCGTACAGGGAAATTTTTTCCCATGAATCGGAATGATCAGAGTTATATCCTCCCCGGCGCCTTCACTTCTCTATCAGCAATGTATAATTTGTTCGAGTAACTACCTATGGTTATATTTTTGTTGACCTTCAATCATGTCGTAAACCTGAAAATAAACAATACAAAGATTTTTTACTGAAGTGTACCATGTCTCAGAAAAAAGGCAAAGATGCTCCACAGGAGAAGCAAATAAGCCCCTGAACATATTGACTATGACAATATTTTGCATTGCAAATTATTTTACACTTGTATATTGGGAAAGACGTTGCCATTGTTCTACTAATTGCTGGACTACTATTTGTAACATTCTCTTTCTTTTCAGAGACAAGAGTAATGGAGAAAAGCATAGAATTCAAACAAAATCAGCAACATATACTTTCAGGTGACCGGTTTATTAGACCATATCTCGCCTCCCCCCAAAAATCCACTCGCTATTTATCAGAGCTTGTACTCCGTAGGCTCTCCAGGTCTTTGAAATCCTAAGCGTCCGCTCAAACGTTAGTCCGTGCCGGAGGAGCAGAGGCCGAAAAGGTCATTGGCCGTTGTTCAATCCAAATAGGGTTTAGCGTCGATCGCTTCTGCCACTTTTTTTCGAAAGTAGTAGCTCCGCCAAAACGTTCAACGACCTGGATTATCACCGCGACAGAAGTCTCTTTTGTGAAATAGAAGGTGCGTGGGATCTGTGATCCTCTTCAATCGCCCGCCTTTCAATATCACTGTAGAGACAACGGGTCTTGCCCAAGTGGTAGTCATGGTGACCAAAAAGTTTTCCGGCCGACCATCCACCCAAGCCTCGGCGGCATCGCCCGCTGTTGCATCTTCTGTGCAGTCGTCGAACAATTCTGCCATTCTGCGCTCTGCTTTCGCGCCGTCGTCTTTCCAGCTGGCTCTCTTTGCCTCTGTTATCCAGGGCTTAGACTCACAGCATCTTCGCATTCATGACACCTTGACTGGTCGTCTGCGCTGCGAACATGTACTTCCTTCCAACACCACGGTAAATTCTCTGGACTGGGGCTTCCTTGGCGGCAATGATGCCGACAATCAAACTCCTAAGAAGAAGAGAAAGCGGGAAACAATGGCCAATGGCGCTGTCACTGGTGACGCAGCGGGCGTTGTCGTTGCATTTGGTACTAGCGACTCAAACATCTGCTTCTTTTCTGCTGCAGAGGGAAAGATTATCGGGAAACTTCCTGTTGTCCACTCACAGGGTATCCGAGACTTCAAATTCACGAATAGACGAGAGGCCGCGGAAGCTTGGAGCTTAGGTGGAGAAGGAAAGCTCGTGCAATGGGATCTTCGCAAGAGACAGGCTCTCAAGTAGGCACCATAATCACCATTACAATGCTCACTGGGTTCACATATACTGATATTTGGTAGCACCTTTACCCTCCCGACGAATGCAGCAATTACCCTTGCTCGACCTGTTCCGACAAATCCTTCAGTCATCTGTGCTTCGCACACGGCCTACGTGATCAACCCGGATACCGTAGGAACCGAAGAACAGCCTACCTTTACTGGATCTACGAACCCTATCCATTCATTAATTACATCGCTTCCCTCAGCTTCACATCTACCAAAAGCATTTTTGGCGGCAGCAGAATCTGATCGATTCATGAATGTTTTCGACAGAGAATCGCAGAAGCTTGTGGGATCGTTAGTATCAGATAGTGACGTACAGACTGTGGCTCTCTTCTCTGAGGAGGCGGACGACAACGATGAAGATACGTCTGGGAAATCAAACGAGCAGGTTCTCGCCGCGGTGACCAGAGATGGTCTTGTGGAAATCTTCCCCCAACCGTTTGATAATTTCCAAAACTCCCAATCAACCAGTCTTAAATCGAAGCGACGACAAATGACCAGAAAGGCGGAGGCTTCCCTGAAAATCACAAGGCCGGACAAATCAGCTACGCCTGTCCCAGCTGTGAATGCCTCCTTTGAGGCAAATAGTTTGGTCGTTGCTTGGGTTGACGGCAGCATCAATCTTGTCTTTGAGCGTATTCCCTGGCGGGATGAAAATTCCGGTGCTCTTCTTCTCAAGGGCCAGAAGGAGATCATCAGGGGGAAGAGCACCACGGTTGGTGCTACCGTCATGAATGGCGCCAAGGATATGGGAAAAAGTAAAGTCGACGAGTCGCGAACCGTTGTTGTCGAAAGAGGTCACGGTGCAGAGGATGAACAGAAAGAACTCGCAGAGCTCTCTAGCGGCGAGGATGAGGAGAGCGAGGCTGAAAGTGCTGGTGCAAGCGAAACTGCACAAGCCGACGTTGAAATGAAGGATGGTGACTCCGACGAAGAAGAGGAAGGAGATGAGGCCGCGGAACCGTCATTTGGAGATTTGATTCGCGCGAGCGGATCCGACATGGTTGACGTAGAGCACGCTCTGGATGATGGGAAGGTCACATCCCGCTCTTTGGTTCCATCTCAAAGGAAATTGCAACCTCCGTCTGGTACCTCCTTGGGGACCATTTTGACGCAGTCTCTCAAGACCAACGACGTTGCGCTCCTCGAATCATGCTTCCACACCACAGAGTTCAATACCATTCGCTCCACGATTGAGAGATTGGACTCAGCCCTCGCTGCATCGCTCCTCCAAAAGCTTGCTGAGCGCTTGCATAATCGGCCTGGTCGGGCTGGAAGTCTTATGGTCTGGGTTCAGTGGACCCTGATCTCTCATGGTGGTTATCTTGCCGGCCAGCCGGAGCTGATGAAGAAGCTTGGCGCTCTTAACCGGGTCATCAAAGAGCGTGCGAGCGGTCTCCAGCCCCTCCTTACACTCAAGGGGAAATTGGACATGCTTGAAGCGCAAATGCAGCTTCGGAAGAGCATGCAAGCGTCTATTCGACCTGCCGAGGCCGAAGATGAAGACGAAGAGGAGAATGTCATATATGTCGAAGGCGAAGAAGATGAGGATAGCGAAGGCGGCGCTGATGAGGCTGACGACATGGACGAGGATTTCAGCGGCAGCGAGGACAATGATGAGGATATGCCAACCACCGTCAATGGCGTCGACGAAGACGATGAGAGCGGAGATGATGAAGAGGACGAGGGCTTTATCGACGATGAGGCCGAGGAAACAGATGCTGATACGGGCGAGGAGCTCTCCGAGGATGAAGTTGATCATGATGATGTTGATTCGGACGAGGAGGAGAGCGACGTTGGCGCTCCTACTCCCAAGCGTCCTGCTGGCGCGTCCCGTAGAAGATGATGGGGTGACAAGGATGACGGGGATATCTTGCATGGTCTCCAGTACATTGTGAAAGTCCAAAAAAAGTTTGTGTGATTGTTTAGCCGCCAAGGAGCATGGCGTGGGCGTTTTGAAGTCTCGTACGTCTAATATCTTGTTTCCTGGTTTCATTTCTTTCTTTTTTCTCCCCCTCTGCATCGAGAAACAGATCAGATTGGTCTGAGGCGAGTTTCAACAGGACCTCTGTCGTTGTTGGTGAGAGTAGACATGGTTGGCTCGCGTCTTATGTTATAGAGCAGCTGGGCTGGAGGCGCTTTGCGAAGGCGCCGGCTCACGTATTGCATACAGGTCTTTTGGATTTCCGCGAATTGAATATTTATTTTCGTCATCTTCATCTGGATCTCGCGTTGACTTATTCATTATATGACTCTTCTCGCTAGCGTATCTTTGCATATGACAGCATTTCTTATTTTCAAAATCCCCTCATCTTCGCAAATCTCGTAATGATTGTTGTTCTCATGCCCGAAAAGCTTCATTATGCCTCCAATTACCTTGCTGCATGACACACGGGCTCTGTTTGCCTGACTGCCGCTGATTATGATCAAAAACGATCTCTTCAGGCTGTCCCTTGTTCTGGTGAGGTAAAAGCAAATTTACTAAGTCGGAAGAAGCAGAGCAAACCCGGGCCAAAGAAGGGTTGCGCACGAAAAAAAAAAAAACACCAGAATTTTTTTCTAGATCAATACTAGGCTTTCCAAATTAGGTTACCATGCTCTTGTAACTATTTCGTCGACCGACATCATGGCTGAGGCAAGCGCAATGTACGCTGCACGACCTGCTTGATCTCTACGGAGAAGATTACTTTCTCGGCACCCGGAAGCGAGGTGCTGGATTCCTTCCTTCACTGGATGCACAACTTTGCATAAAAGCTGCTCAGTGGATAGCGAGTAAGGATAGTCTTTCGGAGAGAGGAAATTTGGTTTCTTGGCATTGTTGCACCCGCGCCACCCTTACTTTGCATGCTGTCCTTCCGCCTTGCATTGGCATTGGAAAAAGCACCAAATAGTATCCCCTATCTTCAACAATTGTATTGGATGAGCTTTCGAGGAAGTGATGCCTCCACTACTTGGTTCTGAAGACGACGGTGAAGATATATTGGACAGAAAAACAATGGTCGTCAGCAACATATATGCCATGCATGTGCAAATGTTGCATAAGCTTGAAGACAGGAAGAGCTGGGTTTGGCTGAAAGGACGGGGGACTATGGTTACTGCACAGTTGAGCGTATACAGCCTAGTGCCCTTCCTCCCCGGCTTGGCATTTCTTGGCACAATTTTATCTCGGATTGCAGAGAAGCAACGACCATATGGAGCGTATTCCCCCATCCGTTTCACATTACTACAGTATTTGGAGGGATAAGCTTACCAGGGGAGGGCTTTGGGGGCTTTGGTCGCCAAGTGTTACAATTCTACACCTAAGTTAGTTCAGGTACTTTCGCTCTCGTCGTATTCGGTCAGTTACAACCTAGGAAAAGGCTGGTAAGTTTGACCTTTATCGTGACTTAACTTTGGCCGTTTCTCAATATACTCCGGTAGTGACGCCGTCTCTTCCACCGGCGCTCAAGTTAGATGGACCTTTTGGACCCTTGAGATCTTGTTACCCGTTTTCAACCTACGCAACTTTAATTGCGAAGAGGATCGGTCTATTCCTAGGCGGGGAAAAGGAGGACGGGAGGTAAGGGGATCATGATAATCAACACAAATTAGAGCCCGGTCCACTGCTAGGTTATAAGAAATGCAATCCATCGTTTGGGAATTGGAAGCTCGCCACAGATCGCCACTCTTCTACCTAACTTCCTGCTGAACCTTCATACCGGGCTCTTTGTATGTACTTGTATTCTTACCTCTCCCACTGGCCCTTTGTGTAGAGAGCGTACAGATAAAAGTTCTTGTGGGATACATCCGCATCTCCCTGCGCGACCTTCTCCACCACTGCTGCCACATGGCTTCTTCAGAAAGCAGGAGCCAGGGGACTAGTTGCTCCATCTGCCCTTCCATCACCAACGGAAAGCAACATTTCTTCTGCAAAACCAATGAGACGTCCAGAGATGGGAATGGGTCACACGATCCCTTTCCCTACACGAATAGCCTTTTGATTCTTCCCTTCGCTATCTCTTGGCAGGCGAAGCATGGGAGGCAATCTACACAATTTATCCTTACAATGGGATAGTCTGACAGGGCTCATGGCAGCACAATGGGTGTGGAGAAGAAAAAGGAAATGGCCATACAGTCACTTAGTTCTTGATATAGAAAGCCGTATGCCCCCAGCCTTCGCCGTCCCGGCGCAACGTGTTGGGACTCTAAGCTCAGTGATCCTACTGCAATTACTCCCTGGTCGGAATACTTCTTTTATATATATATCTCTCTCTCTTTGTGCTCTCCATCTCATCATTCCAACCGTCTTCCGTTGTTGGATTACGGTATCACGCTGGGTGGCCTTTTTGCACCCGCCTCTGGCCTACTACAATAGCATCAATCCTTGGCACTTGTGCTCGCCTGGTGATTATTGCTGACACCTTTTTTTCCGTTTTTCCCCCATGATTTAGTCAAAATCGACCTTTCCATTCCATTTTCATAAGATTGATCGCAGAATTTCACCTTCCAAGGAAACGAGAGCAAGCTGATAGTCGTATGAAATCGAGAAAATTCAAGGTTATATTTCCCGCCGTCTTTGGGCGTTGTTAGGACGTGATCGTCATTGGGATCGCTCGCCGTTCCGGTTAGCTTTTAACTGGCGCCAGATAGTCTGTCTTGGCCGCGTGGCCCACTAACAAAGAACTGTACACTGTACTTCTCTGACAAAGGGGAAAACCAAAACCCAATTTCGCCCACCGAGATTAAGAGTGGTCCCCAGAGGTGGCCCGATCCCCAGTGGGATTTTACCACCCATTGGCCCGCACTTTTCGAACATTTTGCCGTTTCATCTGTTGATCTCCCCCTTCATCGTCGTCATCAGACTGGGAACTTTTATTTTTCTTTCTTCTTGACACTGGATAAGCCGCGTTTGTACTGCAGGCCGCGGGCGGCCTCCATTCCTTGTTTGTAACCGGAACCCAGACCTGCGCTCGTCGGATCGCCCAGCCGAACCAGAAACAGGACCGGCGTTGACGATTTACAATGCGCTTCTTCACTCGTTTTTACGCTCTAATAGGAGCAGCATTCTGTTGTGCTCTCTATATTGCCTGGGTTCTCCCTTCGCTGAAAGTCCCGGCGCGTGCACAACGACTTTGGACCGGTCAGCCTCGACGTCTTGTCGTCTTTGGCGACGCTTGGAGCGATGATGGGGTCTACCCCATGAAAGCGCCACTCGAGGGCCCCATCTCTCCGACGGATGCAAAGAGAGGCAAAGTCTGGACTCAATGGCTGTCATCATCGGTTCGTGCGCCCATTTCTCAAAAACCATGACCATTTTGGAGGAATACGAGAGAATCAAGGGCAAGGGACTTTGCTGACAAGGTGCTCTAGCTTCACGCTCAACACGACAACTATGCGCGTGCTTTGGCTGATTCATACTATAACAATTCCTACGACGGCGCGGTAGTTGACAATGACCGATTGATGCGATTGCGGTACACAAACGATACCACTGCGGAACAAGTTCCCGACCTCAAGTCGCAAGTCGAGCACTGGCTCAGCGTGAGGGAGACATTTCTGTCCGCTGCACCGGAAAAGTTGGTCGACGAGCGGAATTCTACCGTCTTTGCACTCTTTTTTGGCATTTGGGACATTTGGCATTTCTCATCGTGGGACGACGGCCCGGCTGAGATGGCAATTGACAACAGCATTGACGTCATTTTTGAGTCTCTCGACATCATCGCCAAAGAATGGGACGGCCCTGTCAAGGCCATTATGCCCCAGGCTATTGATCCCACTCTGCTCCCGGCCTGGAAGGCCGTGCGAACAAATGTCACGGGCATTTGTGAAGGCTCGGACGTTGCCGCCGAAGAGCAGCGGCGCGCGATTTCTTTGACCACTCGCTGGAACAAGAATCTCGCAGAGCGCTCGCGCAAGTGGAATGGCGGCCGAGTCTTCATTTTTGATACCAATGAGTGGCTTGTCGCTTACATGCGCGACTACTACATGTGGTGGCGCGGCGAATCGGACATGACTGGTCGAGGCAAAGGCGATCCCGAATGGGACGAAGCTCTCGAGCCCTGCTTGTCCGTAGGCCGACACAACAATGCCACCAACGTGCTCTCCTTGCGAAAAAAGAAGAAGTGCGACAATCCAGAGAAGTACCTGTTTTGGTATGTGCGGTTGTGAAATTCACCACGTCTTTTTGAATCGGGCCGAGTGCTAACGCGCCTTCTTTTGCAGGGACGAAACTCAACTGACAGGAGCCGCACACCAAAAGCTCGCAGAGGTCATGTCCAAGGACGTTGACGCTCTATTCGATGCGAAGCTTAAGAGGATGTAAACATGACTCTGGGCCTTGTACATGGTTGAAATTATCGAAAGTATTGTCTGTCGATGCTCGTTCTTTTATTCTGAGGAGGACTGAAGGCGCCTTGCCATAGATTCGGCTCGCATGTTCACCGCAGTATCCCTGGCATTTTAAACATCTCCGGCATCTTGATATCCTCTCTGGCGTATGTTTCAGCGCGGCGTTTTACCTTTAATCTCATCAGCAGGCATTCTAGCACCAAAGCAAGTTGGATATTCATTGTGCGAGCATCTTAGGCTCCTCCCCCCCCTTTTTCTTTTGTTTTCTTTTTTATTTTATTTCTCGTCTATTTTTCATTCATAAAGAATCTCTTTCCCTCGGCAGGGAAGGTGTCATAGAGGCACTCTCTATACGAATGTACCTTTTCTTCGATTTCTTTATTCTATTTCCTCTTCTACATCATTCTCTTCTCGATTGCATATCGAGATTGTTATCCCGACTTATCAGCTATATATGTAATTAAGAGCGAGAAATATCGTAGAAAAGAAACAAAATCATGTGAATGGCCATCTCCTCAGAAATTGTGTCTTATTCCGTTGTTGACTCCAAGAATAGGTAAAGTTGCCGAATGAGTTTCGTTTGGTTCCGGGCGCGGCTCGACAGGGGGACCCGTTGAACCGAGGAAACTAATCGCTTCTTTCTCTATTGGCAAACTGCGCCGCTCGTACCCAGGGAAACGTTGATCACCCCAAAGGGGTTTATTCCTCCCCCGGTCAACTAACCCCGCGCTTAGTTTCTCAAACGACGAGAACAAAGAAATCTCCCCCATCCCTGCCCTGCTGAACGACGGCAGTGGTGTTGAGCAAGAAGAACAAAGAAAATTGAATCCAATCAGCGGGCTAGGACAGAGTCGACTGGTCGACTGTGATATGCTACCCTGCTCTGCTCGGGAATGGAACCTTGTTGTCTTAAACCACCATGCCTGCCTCAACGGTTTGTGGTGCCTTGGCTCGACCGAGTGCAGCAGGGCGTCTGACAATGAGCTGGCTGCTTTTAACCTCAACAGGATAGGGGCTTTCACCAGTTTCTCGCCGTCTCATTGAAACCGCCAGATCTAAGCCGGGCCATACAGCCGCAACGCTGGGAACAATTGCATATACCATCGAATTGTTGGCGTTGTCTTTTTGCACGGTCACCGGACCAGTCGATCATTCAGTCAATGGATTCACTCCACGGCCGTACGCCTGAAGATCACTCGCCACTTCAATGCGCTTCCCGCTCACGCAGGGGATCAACAAAGAAATCTGTTAGACCTGTCATGGTCATTGTCTTCGGAGTGATCCGAAGCACTTGAATAAGGATCATTAGGCCTAAAAACGCCAATAACTTCTCCGATGAACTGGTTTCTCGAACTACTGGTTTGAATGCGATAGACATGAATCTATTCGCCAACTCTCACGTTGACTAAGAACACAATGAACAAATAAGTCAATGACTTGACGGGCACAACAATCAGTGGTTTGAATGGCAAAGTGGGACGGCCAGGACTATCCGACATTCAAGAACAACGCTTGTATGAAAGAAACCCCCAAAAGGCGAAAAATGACCGGATGGATGAATCGGACTATGTATGGGGTAGGGCGGATGCACGCAAGCATGCCTGCATGGACAAAGAACAAAGAAACTCGTTAATATGCCTGCCATTTGTCACTTCTGGATCTGGTAATTGCCACAATTACTGTCTCTTCCTGTTGGCGGAATAATTTGAATTTGCTCCTGATGTTTATCACTTTTTCTCAATCCCTCAATATCTCATCTATCACATTTTCCGCTTTTCCGCCCCTTACCATTGTTTGGCCTGATGAAGAACGCGCCTTCAGTTGATTGCAACGGTTATCATACCTGAATGATCTTCTTCTCCTTTGCTTGTGACCTTGCTTTCTCAAATTCTCTGATAAACAGAGTGTGCACATATCTCCTGTTCACCACCCTCCCCCCCTCTAGATCTCTAGAGGCCCAATCTATCCCTGCAGCGACTTAAACAAACAACACAGAATAAGGAAGCACATTCTCTCCCGAGTTCTTTTGACCTTGGTTCGTGCCCTGAACCACAATTTCGGGTTTGACCATGGACATGATATGAACTAGCTATCGCGCTGTGCTGGCAATTATCATAAAAGGTATTGTCTTGGACGAGTTGCGTTACAGGCGGAGAGTGTGATGACGCTGCGACACGTCAATTACGCCCCGTTGCAATTATTCTGCAAGCCTCAATCTTTTGAAAATGAACAAGGGCCTCTTATCTCATCCAGGAAGAGTTCAAGCGCATAAACAGAGTATTCGAGAAATTTCATTACCAGCCACGATGGCAACCACAACTGTTACTACATCGGCTTCCGTGAGAGGCTTGCCATCGCCGCGGCCATCGAATTACTCGCTGATTCGGCCTACCTCGGCATCAGTTGCTTCACCCTCATCGAAGTCAGCGAGAGACAGACATATTTCCACCGTGGACCATCCGCGAAGCCCTTCAGGAAATTACCCGGGCCATAAAAGTCTTCAACGCGGCATCCCCAGCCACGGAACGACGGGCACTGGGTTTCCGAATGGATCATCCCTTCCTCCTAGGGGCTTTGCGCTACTCACTCACGAGGAGGGAATTGTGGATGAACTGCGCAGCTATGGATATGGTCAAGACTCGAGTCATTTTCCTGGATCTGAGGAGCTGCAAGGTGGAAGCCCAGGTCGTACTACCCCTTCTATTCTCCAAACGCAAAGAATGTCAGTCGTGAAGCCTGCAACAGGGCACCCGATCGGAGGAGTTGACACAGGCAATGCTTTTGGAGGTAATACACCGTCGATGACCATGTGTTTATGCCAACCGGATCCGAAAATTCCACGGCCGCGGAATGGTAAGTTAGCCTGAGCTCTTCTGTTTGTTTCAAGGCACGTTTTATTCAAGCAAAAGCGCAGCAATATTGGCGATTTATCTATTCGTTGTTACTTGGGTTACCGCATACGTCAGTTTTATAATTTCATATTCCCTTGCCTGATGCAGGTGCATCTGTTTTTGTTTTTTTTTTGTTTGGCTGGTACGCTATTTACGGAAGGCCGCGCGATATTGCTTTTAGCGCTCTGTGCATAGCCATACTATGCCGAATCTCTTTGTTCGACGTTATCCCATCAAACCCTAAAGAAAGCACTTTTCCTTCACAGAAAGATTAATGACTCAAATTACTCATCTCACTCTTTACAGCTTTCATCCTTTATCGTCAACATTTCCAGGCCGGTATCATAGCACAAAATCCTGGCCTGTCCAATCCTGAGATTTCAAAAATCATCGGCGAGCACTGGCGGTCACAGAGTCCCGAAGTAAAGAACGCCTGGAAGGCGTTGGCTGAGGTACGCAAAAGGACTTGTTGAAAAGTCTTGTTGAAAAAGATATCGGGGAGCTTGAAGATTTTCAGCTTTTTGGATTCCTCCCGTCATAAATTGAACTTGAATATAGGGTTTGATTCTGACAAGAAGTGTACATGTAGGAAGAAAAGGCTCGTCATCAGCAGCAATATCCAGACTATAGATACCAGCCCCGGAGAAACGGTAGAGGAAATAGTGTCAGCGGTGCATCAACGAACTCTACGACGTTGACTCTGGGAGATACGGGTCGCTGTCTCAAATGCGGCGGACGGGCTATTATTACCCCTCATACTCCAAATACTCCCTTTACTCCTAAGGGGACTGCTTCGGTTCCAGAGACACCTGCAATACCTACTCCTACGTCCGCACATCTCCAGGGACTTGTTCTATCTGACTCGAGCGGCGCTGCTGCTCATGTACAAGGGCAATCTGAAAGTATTGGGTTAGGGATAGAAGGCATTCCGCGTTTACCGCCCGTCATGGCCCCTTCTACACCGATCCATTCCTCTCCGCAGCACCATCGCCACCGAGCTGCTGCTGTATTCATGCAACCTCGGCAGGAGCAACATGATCAGCATTCTGAGGTGAGAGGCATGGTCAGACAACGAGATATTCAAGAAGAAGAATCACGTCTCTCAGTTTCCCCTGTCTTTAAACGACGCCGTATCGAGCACGTCAGCAGCAGCCTCAGCAGCGGCCAGGGCAGTTCAGATGCTGTTGGGGAGCCGCATCCAAGATCGAATCCTGATTCTGAAACAGCTAGTCCTAGGGTATCAACTTTAGTACCGTTATTGCACCGCGGAGAGCAAAATCGTCGGGGATCTCTGTCTCGTGCAGAGATTTTAGGCTCAGCGTCGCCTCGATTGATGGGACCACCGCCACGCCCGCAACGACATGATCCCTCACTCATTCTTCCGCCTCTACAGACTGATCATCCATCCCAGTCGCCGCCGTCTCGGCCTCATCTTGTTCCATCGCAAGCACACTCTCCTCAGCAGTCTTATTCTCCGTACCAAAAGAATTTTCTTCCGCCCGGATCGGCCACTAGAGCCGCCTATCTCACATCTAATTCATCACCGGTAAATGCAGCTTCGCGGTACCACCCACTCAGCATTCTTCACCATAACCGCCGTCCAGGAGCTGCAGCTCACCCTCTTTCTCTTTCACACACACATTCATACTCCCAGCATTCCCACACTCCTACCCATCCCCACGTGCACACTCCATTCCCTCACCATCTGGCGCCTCCTCAATTTCAGTATCAGCGCTCGCCGCCTCTCATCCCAGCGGTGACTCCTATTCACGCTTCTCAGATGCGCCCTCAATCCCATGTTTTGGGCCATGCTCGGTCCGGCAGCCATGGAGGTTTTCAAATGTCCATGGAAGCGGCGTCCCCTCAGAATATGCAGCAGATGAACCAAGCACAGCAAGCACGTAATACCATTGAAGCCATGGTCACGACTATCCCAACCACGAATAAGATCAAAGTTCTACACAAGATCAGCCCGCCGCTTGCGATGCCCGGCCAACGAGGATCCACCTCTCCAACGTATAGGATTCGCGGTGCAATTGTCGCCGTGGAAGGCGCACCAGGCGTTGTGCTGAACACGATTGTGCAGTCACTTGAAGAGTTTTTGATTCGAGGTGGTGAGTGTGCAGTGCAAATCGTACGAGGGGAGTCTGACGGCTACATGGATGGCATTGGATCGGATGGTGAACCAATACACAAGACCGGGATTGAAAAGGGCTCCAAGAAAAAGGTACCGGGCACTGCTAGAGAGGCATTGAAAGAGAAGAAACTGGACACCAACCAAATGGATGCCTCTGACCAGAGCAAAGCTCCACACTCGGACCCTGTGGACGTGACAAATCCCAATCAGTCCAGGGCAGCAAATTCGTCAGAACCTAAATCGTCTGACTCGTTGGTGGAATACCTTGACTGCATCAAGCGGTGGCATGCGCGTTCTGCCGATATTGTCAAATACATAACATCACGACCGGGAGACCAAACATTGGCGCAGGAAACTGGAACAGCAAGGCCGGCATCGACAGCGGCTCCGGTTCAAAAGTTGTCTGGGTCTGCGATGCCTGTGACGCTGGTGACGAATTACATGCTTGCCCATTCTGACGCAGCAGCCATTCGCATCCCAATTGCCGACGCCTATGCCCCAGTCGATCACTGGCAATGGATGGCAACTTTGTGGCGGGGAATCGTTGGGCCGGACTTGACTATATATGTCAAAGAAGTGGGCGGCTCATCAGCGACGGCCATGAGTCCAGTGACCCCAGTGATTACGCATCGAAGGTCCAGCTCAGCAGACTTTGTGCCGAGCGAACAGGGAGGCGCAAATACAGAGACGAACCGAGGCGGAGATATTCAAGAGTCTCAACCCCAAAAAGGGCTGCAGACCAAGGTGCTCTCCGAGACTGAGGGACGAAAGCAACCGCAGCATGAGGGACACCATGCCACCGACCTTGGAAACTCTAAAAAGAAGGAAGGAAATAGTGAGATTATCAAGAGTGATCGAAACAAGTCCAATTCGACGAGAAGAGAAAGCAACGCTCCCTCGCCATCGCCATCGCGCTCACTGGGATCACAATCTTCTACTACACCGTCACCACCAAGACCTTTAGTAGCAAGTAAAACGACGCCCCCCACAGATATATCACCAAGTGCTGCAGCGTCGCCAATACCAAATAACCAAAAAGCTCGACTCGTGAACCGTAATCGGGACCAAGCTTCAGCGGGCAGCCCTACTCCTTCTTCCGGAGCTGCTGCTCCTGCTCCTGCTTCTTCTTCTTCTACTCCTCTTCCTGAGTCGGCATCAATCCCAAGCAGTGGCGCAGGCGCAGGCCCAGGCTCAAACCACAGCCCCAGCTCCAGTCTCAGCCTAAGTCCTGGAATCGGCGTCGAAATCCGTCCCGAAGCACGCATCATCATTGTGCGCGTCGAGCGCGGCACCTTGAGTACTACTACCCAGTCTAGTCCCTCCACCATTTATACTACTACTGCTACTGCTACTACTACTGCTACTGCTGCAGCCCCAACCACATCCACAGCCGCAATTGAGACGCAGAGCGCAGTCCCAGCGGAATCGGAAACGGAATCGTCTGGCGAAAAGGAGGAAGAAGAACAAGTTAATAAAGTCAAAGACAGTTGGTGGATGCGTAGACTTGGATTCGAAGTCGGCGAGTGGGTTAGAGGAATCGCCAGTTCTGGCGTTGTCGATGCGCCTTGAGTAGAGATATACGTTGTGGTGGTGGTGGTGGTGGTGGTGATGTTCTTTTTCTTCTCCTATTTTTTACCCCCCTTCTTTCATTTTTGTTAAACCCTGGCGTTCTATTTTGATTTAATTTCACCGTTTATTCTTGAAGTTTAATTTTGTCTTTTCTTACTCGCGTTAGGTACCAGCACGCAGAGTCCCCTTTTCTTTCTTTCCCCTCCTTTTCTCCTATTTGTTTGTAAGCCAGTGAGTCCGAGTCAGAGCCCGAGTCTGTAAGTCAGAGTCAGTGAGTCAGATAGCAAGAGACTTGTACGCAATTTACTTGTGTCTGAAATGCCAGTGTCTATCATGACTAGCAGCGCTTCGATGGAAGTGATATTACATCTGGACATCACATACAATCTGAACTAATACCTTTTAGATGATGGTAACGGGATTTGTATAAAATGTGAATATATAATGTGCTGAAATGTAGAGTTATATTTGATGATTAAATTAGATCGTGGAGTATAGATAATGACCAGTGAAAAGAAAAAAAAGAAAAGAAAAAGGAAAAATAAAGATGAGAGAAGCAGGACAAGGAGATAAAGGGGGGGGGGGGGGGGAATCCAGAATACGTAAAAGGAAAAAAAAAGTTGGCTTTGATATAGACGGTGAGAAGAGCCATCATAGGGATAATGATGATAATAATAATAATAATCATAACAGAAGTAATGGTAATAATAGAAATGATAGAATAATAGAATATAGTAAATCGATAAATGAATAATGATGATGATAACTCCGACTCCGATCCAAGAAGTATAAGAAGAAAGAAATGCAAACCGAATTCAAAAATGGCACGCGAAACCGGTGCCCCACCTGTGTCTTTGTCCAATGAAACACATTGGGCCAATTTGGTGTGATCGCAATTAGAAACCTTTACAGGTGGGAAAGAGTAAAGAAATATATGGCAACAGGGGGAGACAAAAGACGCCTAAGACTTATTGCGTCCTTCGATCAAACCATCTTCCCCAGCCGATACCTCTGCTCTCTGTACCGGCAAAGTTCTTTTCGTCTTCTTCCCATTTGGCCCGTTCGACATTCGCCCGCGCGGCAAAAGCTCTGGCGAACCGCCAGGCCTCTGCATCGGCCAAGTTCCACGCTTCGACCATGGCCTTGACGGCTTCGAGTTTCTTATCATTGCTCTTGAGCACTTGTCTGGCGGCGGCGAGCATGGCCTTTTCTTTAGCCAGCTCCTCGGTCGATGGTGGGGGGATTTTGGGCTTGGGGGGCTGCGGTCGGCGCTCTGGGCCGGGCACGGGAGTCTCAGAGGTGCCTGCGTCGACGTATTCGCCTGGACGCGGCAATACAAAGCCAAAATGCCAATCGACGTCCGCGGTCAAAGATGCCGAGTCTGAATCCATGGGCATGGTGTCGCCAGTTAACCAGTACGAATGCGCGGCGCCCCAGGTACTGGCGACGGAGTCTTTAAAGTGTACCACGCGCGAAGAGCCCGTGCCGCCGGCCTTGGTGAGTTCCTTTGTGACTTTCATGAGCCACACGTCGCGGTCCGTGTCGCGGCGGACAAAGCGTGTCGTGATATCCTTTTGTTCGCGCTGGAAGGCAAGGGAGAGCAAAGTGTAAGGGTGCGGCACGGTCCCGATAATGTACTTGGTTGATGTGTTGAAGAAGGACTCGGGCGTGGTGACTTGCATGGGGTGGGTTGGCAGACAGGGCTTGCAGCGCGGTCGGTTGGGCGGGCAGGATGATTGCATTGGTGTAAATGAACATTCTGCGAGTCGTTGGGCAATCTCGTAGGCAGGTTCCACGAGCGCTGTGGTATGCAGCGGCCAGGGCTTGAGGACTTGGATCCCATCGTAAAAGTTGTTCTGGAAGATTAGGTGCAGGTGAGAATTGATGAGCTGGACGAGCTGTTGCAGACCTTCGGCTGGTGACGCAGCCGCGGACGAGTCGGCGGCAGCGGCTTCTTTATCCTTGGATGAGGATGAAGTTGCGGAACCGGCGTCAGTGCCAGTTATTTTCTCGGCAATGGGCTTGTATTTCGAGGCTACCGTGGCAGCATCATAAAGCGCAATGCTGTCGTGATTGGGATCGACATCAAATGTGGCCTTGGGAAGGGAATCGACTATGGATTTGGAGTTGCGCAGCTCTGGGTTGGCGAGCGCTTGTTTGATCGCCGCATTTATTGCGTTTTGGTCACCACAGAATAGACCGCTTCCCAGACCTTCGTATCGGGTCAACTTGGGGTAGTCGCCACGGCGGAGGTAGGAAAGTAGAGCCTCGTCATAGGACGCCATGGGAAACGCAAGGTGGCTGGCGAGGATACCTGCGCCCATATGCCCCCACGCCAGCCAACGCGCCATTTCCTCCTCGATATCTGGTTCAAGCCGAAGCAGCTGGAGCGACTCGTACATGGGATTCTTCATACTCTCTGCTCGCCCAAGAACCGCCGGCCGGAAACCCTGTGCCCACCAGGCCCGACGCCATGCGAGAAGTAGCTTGCTTTCTGCATCTCTTGTTTCACTGTCTGTATTTGCGTTCGGGTCGTAGAACGTGTAGATTGGGGGCCGAGGGCGCAGCGGCGGCAGCACGGCGCGGTTCTCGTCCAGTGTAATGGAAGAAGAGAATGGATTCAGCCATTTCCAGTCGCTAAACCAGCTGGCTTCTCCACTTGTGCTATTCGCTTGCACTGGCGGCTCATGCGCTGCCTGTCGAAAGGGATTGTGGATGCTCGGGACGCTGAGCTTGGGAAACTTTGGCCGATGCAAATGGCTGCTCGACTTTTGGCCTGAAAGATCCCCGACCGATGGAGCCGAGGGAACGGCGTAAGATGACGGCAGTAGTTGAACAAGTGAATAGATGGCAAGGGACGCAATCAGAGCGAAAACTACCAGGAAACGTCGCGGCGGCAGCCGGCGTCCAGAGATTGCCCGGCCAAACAGAGTCGGTTGGACGGGCATGATGGTGGAAGTGGAAGCACGCTTCCAAGGCACGAAAAGTCTTTCAATGGACGTGGCTTTAACTAAATTCTGGCATGTGTTTGCAGAGCGAGCGTGTAGTAGGAGATTTCGGAGCGTTGAAAGAGAGGTGTAGATTCACCCGATGTCCTGTGCCCCCTGTCAGGAAGGCCGCACAGAGGTGAACTGGTCCAATGGACAAAAGTGTATCAGCAGAATCAAGAGCGAAATTAAGCCCCTGTGCAGAATCGATAATGTATCTGTAATTGATATGCTGCAATCTGTACCAGCGGTGAGCTCCTCAAAGCACAATGGAAAGAGCAAAGAGTGAACAAGGATTGAGAGCTGGGGAAGTAGTTGCTCTCCCTTGTCGTTGTACGCAAACATGTCAACGGGACGTTGTGGAGGAGCAAGGGACCAATTACCATATCGGGACTAGCGGCACAAATTACCCAAAAGGGAAAAACGCCGATGACGGAGAAGATGAAGTTGAAAGTGGGAGGATGAAGATTAATCCGACAATCAAATGATAACTCACTGCTCTTCTTCTTTGTCTTGTTTTTATTCTTTGCATTATAGAGGTGAGTTTCTATAGCTTAACTACAAACTTTCAAACGGTTCAAGAAGTTCGAATGGCTAATTGAAGTTTGACAATAGCATAGAGAATCGACCAAGAACATCCCACTTCGCATGGTGCCTGACTCACCACAACCCCGTCGAGAAGCTTAAATTCCTCCACCCTTCCGCCTCCCCTACATCCTTTGCACATTGAAGATGGAAATTGCACCGGATCCGACCTCCGATCTCCACTGGAGCGAATTTCGAGGTGCGATTCATGACATCTTTGCCCAGAATGCAAAGAAGCACCCAGAGAGACCGTGCGTTATCGAGACAGCCTCCGAGAGCTCCCCGCGTCGCGAGTTCACCTACCAGCATATCAATGAGGCGTCAAACCTTCTGGCACATCATTTAGTCCAGTCTGGCATCCAGAGGGGAGATGTAGTCATGGTATACGCCTACCGTGGCGTCGACTTGGTGGTCGCCGTCATGGGAGTGCTCAAGGCCGGCGCTACCTTCTCCGTCATCGATCCCGCATACCCTCCCGATCGCCAGGTTATCTATCTTGACGTTGCCAAGCCACGCGCTCTGGTGGTCATAGAAAAGGCTTCACAGGAGGCCGGTCCACTCTCGGACACGGTCCGCACCTTTATCTCGGAAAACCTCAGTTTGAAAACCGAGGTCCCGGCGCTGATTCTCAAGGATGATGGATCATTGTCTGGTGGTCTCAAGGACGGCAAGGATGTCCTTGCTCCACAGGTACCTCTCAAGGCTGAGCTTCCGGGCGTCGTTGTTGGCCCTGATTCAAACCCAACTCTTTCCTTCACCTCTGGCTCCGAGGGTCGTCCAAAGGGTGTTCGCGGCAGACATTTCTCCCTGACTTACTATTTCCCTTGGATGAGCGAGCGATTCAACCTTACAGAAAAGGACAAATTCACCATGCTTAGTGGTATTGCGCATGACCCTATCCAACGTGATATTTTTACCCCCTTGTTCCTGGGCGCCCAGCTCCTGGTTCCTGCGAAGGATGATATTCAGCACGAGAACTTGGCCGAGTGGATGCGCCGGTATGGCGCGACTGTGACCCACTTGACGCCCGCCATGGGACAGATTCTCGTCGGTGGCGCCAGCGCTCAGTTCCCCGACCTCCATCACGCTTTCTTCGTCGGAGACATTCTCATCAAGCGGGATTGCTTGGCGCTGCAGCGTCTTGCGCCCAACGTGCAGATTGTCAACATGTATGGTACCACAGAGACTCAGCGTGCTGTCAGCTACTACGAGTTACCCTGCCGGGCGCAAGATCCCGCTTATATGAACTGCATGGGAGATATCATTCCTGCCGGCAAAGGAATGCTGGACGTTCAATTGCTGGTCGTCAACCGCCAAGATGCTACCAAGCTCTGCAAGCAGGGAGAAGACGGTGAGATTTACGTGCGTGCAGCCGGTCTTGCCGAGGGCTACCTTGGAGCACCCGAACTGAGCGAAGCCAAGTTTGTGAAGAACTGGTTCGTCGATAACAACAAATGGGTCGAGGAGGACAACAAGAAGGTTGAGAGCAGTGGCGTTAAAGAGCCATGGAGGGAGATTTACTTTGGTCCCCGTGACCGACTCTACCGGACTGGTGACCTTGGACGTTATACACCCGACGGAAACGTAGAATGCACAGGGCGAGCCGACGATCAGGTCAAGATTCGAGGCTTCCGTATTGAACTCGGTGAGATCAATACCCATCTCACTCGTCACCCACTCGTCCGTGAGAATATTACTCTTGTCCGGAGAGACAAAGATGAAGAGCCGAAACTCGTCAGCTACGTCATTCCAGAATTTAAGAAGTGGGAGGACTGGCTCAAAGAGCGTGGCCTCGAGGACCATGATGAGGACGACAGTATGATTGGCATGCTGAGACGATTCCGGGCCCTGCGAGACGACGTGCGTGAATTTCTCAAGGGCAAGCTGCCATCGTACGCTGTGCCATCGGTCATCATTCCTCTGCGTAAAATGCCACTGAATCCCAATGGCAAGATCGACAAGCCGGCTCTGCCATTCCCTGACATCACTGAGCTTGAGGCAGCGGCCCCCCGTCGCTCCTCCAAGTCATTTGCGTCCTTGACGCTCACTGAGCAAAACCTCGCCAATATCTGGGGCTCTCTCATCCCGCACGTTCATGCCAGAACCATCGCCCCCGAGGATTCGTTCTTCGACCTTGGCGGTCACAGTATCCTTGCGCAGCAGATGCTGTCCAATGTCAAGCGCAAATTCGAGTGCTCGCTCAATATGGCTGCTTTCTTCCGTCACCCCACGCTTAGGGGCTTTGCAGCTCAGATTGACCACGTGCTCAACCCCGCTGCCATCCACCCCAACGCTGAGAGCGTTGTACCAAACTCCCAAGGCAATGAGATTTCGTACGAAGAAGACTATGCAGGTGACGCCGAGAAGCTGATCGAGACCCTGCCGAAGAGCTTCACCTCGTCTGAGCTTGCCCAGAGCCTCAAGTCGGCTAAGGAGCCGACCGTCTTCTTGACTGGTGCGACTGGTTTCCTGGGCGCTTACCTCCTCAAGGATCTCTTGAGCCGTTCCTCCCCTGCTGTTAAGGTCGTTGCCCTCGTTCGTGCCAAGGATGATTCTGCTGCGCTTGAACGTGTCCGCGCCACTTGCCAGGCTTACAATGTCTGGTCTTCTGAGTGGGAGGCTGGCCGGCTCCAGTGCGTGAGAGGCAACCTTGGTAGTCCCAACCTCGGCATCAACCAGGATACCTGGGACCGTCTCGTCAATGAAGTGGACGTTGTCATTCACAACGGTGCCATGGTCCACTGGGTGCTACCTTATTCCAACCTTAAGGCTGCCAATGTTCAAGGTACTATTGACGCTCTGCGCCTCTGCGCCAGCGGCAAACCTAAACAGTTCGCCTTTGTCAGTTCCACTGCCACTCTCGAGTCCCCCCACTATGCTGCACTTTCAGATAGGCTCGTCGGCGAGGGCAAGGCTGGCATCAGCGAGGGAGATGATCTCGAGGGAAGCCGCAAGGGCCTAGGCACTGGATACGGCCAGACCAAATGGGTTTCGGAATACTTGGTCAAAGAGGCCGGACGGCGTGGGCTCCGAGGCACCATCATCAGGCCTAGTTACGTTACTGGCGATTCTCACGCTGGAGGTAAGCTCATAATTACCATATCAAGCAATGCTTTCAAATCTGCAGAGTCATTTGCTTACCAATCTAAACAGTAACCAACACCGACGACTTTCTTGTTCGCTTCCTCAAGGGCAGCATCCAGCTCGACTGCCGGCCGGATATCACCAACTCCGTCAACACCGTGCCAGTCGACCATGTCGCTCGTATTGTGGCTTCCTCGGCGTTCTTCCCGCCCGTCACGCCTCTTGGCGTGGCCCAGGTGACTAGCCATCCTCGTCTGACTTACAATGACTTTCTTGGCTCCCTTGAGTCATACGGTTACAATGTGCCTAAGGTCGATTTCCCGACCTGGAGAGACGCCTTGGAGAAGTACGTTGCCAACGAAGGCCAGAATGAGAAGGCTCAGCATGCATTGTAAGTTCTGTTTCACTTTTCATTAGGCTTTTCGGTTCAAATGCGCGTCAGGCTTTTGAAGTTTGCATCGCCATTCTATCTTCCCTTGGATTAAGCACTCTGCTAATCACTATTGATAAATCAGGATGCCCCTCTATCACTTCGTCACCGGCGATCTTCCCGCTGAAACCAAGTCTGCGGAACTCGACGATACCAATACTCGCGCTTCGCTTAAGGCTGACGCGCAATGGACCGGGGTTGATGCCTCTGCCGGCGCTGCTGTCACTGAAGACATTATGGGCGTATACATTGCCTATCTAGTTGCTGTGGGCTTCATGCCTGCGCCGCCGACTGATAAGCAGGCCCGGAGACAGCTGCCCGCGTCCAAGCTTACTCCTGAGCAACGCGAGGCTTTGAGCAAGGTCGGCGGAAGAGGCACTCTGTAGTCTACTTAATTGTCGTAGATAAGCGCTTTTTCACTTTTGAGCCGTTAAATTTTGCTGGTGCTCTTGTATGATTTTGCAGATATCCTTGTAGAAACTCGCAGAGTCTTTAAACTCTGCGGCGGATATTTGTGGAAGATGATATTCTTCTTCTTCTATATATAAAAGTTAGAATATGAATTAATGAGATGATGTACATATATTGACAGCGACGTTGTTCCAAAGGTTCCGTATGCTTTCTAGTATTTATCTTTGCTGAGCGTTCCCTAAGATACTGATGTCTATTGCTGTAAAACCGATTGCGCGATATCTCAGTAAATCCATCGATACTATACCGGAGTAGATTTTCAGATAACCCGTGCCCAATTTTTAGATCGGGTCTTCGTGCAAAAACAGGGAGCGGCAACTCCCACGACAAGCGACAGGCACATTTACGGACAGGCATGAAATTTTGAAATTATATGCCTTCCACTGAGAGAGTATTATACGAATTCAAATGAAATCGCCTTTTGAGTGAGGAGGCTCAGCAATTCTCAAAGTGCGTCACCTCGTCCGTCTCGCATAAAGCTAGCTCTTACAATCATATATAGCGTCTGGGCCGGCTCCAGTTTCGGCGATGAGAGTGAGTCTCTCAAAGAATTTACATAGCTTCTTAGCTTCCAGTAGTATATACTGACGAACAGCCAGGTGTACAATCATTAATAATCTTGCTATGTCTGTCACATCTCCAGTGGAGCAATGACCGAAAGGTTTCGCCCCATTTCTGACTGCTGAGAGTACATAAGTGATGTGATCTAGAAGAATTCAGAGTCTGCTCAATGACATAAGTTCTACGATAAGCGTGACAACTGGCCATAAATTTGATCAGCTATTCCCTACACCGCATATTATTTGTTGGTTGAGTGGCATTGTGGCTGTGGTTCCGACTTTTACCTTAGGTGATCAAGATGATCAGCATGGGCTAAGCTTCATAGTTCGACATGTCAAGTCCTTAGATTGGGCAGAGTTGATATACTCTAAAACCGTGATGACGGCAAAAGGGAAAGAAATAAGGCTGGTGTGGAGCCGAGCCGTTGGACTCGATTCGCTGGGATGAGGCATCTTATCAGCTCGCGTACCTGTCTCTGGGTTGCCCTGGGACTGGGGAATCAGCGTCATCGCTAGGGAATCCACATTCGGACTGCGAGCCGGTACAAATCGATCGTCACTCGTCGCCTAAGCCGGTTTCCTTTCGAAAGTTGGACACCGCCTCTCGTGCGCTCGTCGGTGCTCCCCTCGCTATGATGGATGATCATGTTATCATCTTGCCACTCAAGGAGAGCGTATAAATGAACATGGCAATAGCTGATGTCTCAGGCTGCTTCGCCAGCTGTAAGGCTGCGCGTTGCGCCTGGCATCAAGTTGTTATACGCTCTCCATAGCGAGTTCAAGCCCAGAGTGCCGGTGGCGACGACGACGAAACCACCACGACGAGATACGGTCAGAACATCGTCGTCGCATTGCTGGTGATACAACGGATGCAGCTCGAACCGCCTCCGACAAGCCATTATATATCACCAGTGTGTCAAGGCAACGCAAAGCAATTGTTTTGGTCGACCAAAATCTCCCAAGTTGTCGCATTGTTTCGACTCTCGGCGCTTAGTGATTGGGTTGGCGCCCGGCCGAGAAGGAGACGACCCCAGACTCCCAGAATAGCCAGCCTTTGTACTTTTGACTTTGCGCTCGAAACACAAGTCGACTTTTAGTCGAGAAATATTCTCGACTAACTTAGGTCCCTTTGTTTCACTAAGTCTTTTGTTTTCCTTGACTACTGGGTTGCGCGTTGAATCATTTGGCCCCGCCGGGGCGGTTGCCCTGTCGGACGAATCGAAATCGAAAAATTTCTATAGATAGATGGAATAGAAAAGTAAGTCCATTGTCTACTTCTCGTATTGATTGGATTGCTCGCGCAAAGTCTTTGTGCCATTGTTGGGACGCTTATTGTTGCTCTTCTTTCATTTTTCATATTCACCAACCATCCTCGCCATACTATTCCTTCACCTTCTACATATACGCAACGCCTTTTCTTACGAATTCCTTTTGTTAAATTATTTTGCTGCATTTCCCTCCTCTCTCGGTATTCACCTTGTACTTTCTCGCATAATATCTGCATCCCCGGAGTTTTTCTTTCTCTTTTCTCCATCCTAGACCTGCATCTTTGGCGCACTCTTCAATTTTATTACTTCATTTGCAAATCCGCTTTGATCGGCTTTATTGTCTCTTCGCATTTCGATTTTATTAGACTTTTCGGACACTTAAAAGACTCACATCATGTCTCCGCTGGCCGGACTCAGGCATCTACTGCTATCAAATACCGCAATGTCCTCTGCTGGTCAAGGGCAGCAACAACATTCAGATAATGATCATCCTCCTTCCTATCCGGCCCTCCCTCCATCTCTCTCCGCCGGCGGCGATCCCCATGAGATGCGAAATTATAACCACTATGCCGCTCAGGACCTCCCACTCCCAAAACCTGCCCCTCATACAGCGCCCACCCTCACACCTTATCTCGGTCTCCGCGCCCGACTTTCTCAAGTTTGGATCAACCGATGGACTATTCTGTTGCTCCTCGTGCTTGCCCGCTCTCTGCTTGCTGTCCGCGATTTAAATAACGACATTGGCTCTGCTCGTCGCGAAGCTCTCTCGGCGTGCACTGGCGTCGAGAGCATGGGCAGCGCCATGGCTTCCATGCCTCATTACATGTCTCAGGGCGTGAATGAGATGGCCGCAAGTGGCGTCGAAAAGGCAGTACATGGGCTCATGTCTATGCTGCTTTTGACAATAACCGGGGTCGAAGAGCTTGTCGTCTTTTACATCAACTATCTTGTCGGGACGTACGAGTGTCTTATCACGCTTGCGGCGCGAGGAGCTGTAGATGTCGCACTTACCGTCGTTGAGGATGCGGGGAATGCGCTCAACAAGACTCTTCATGCTTTAACAAATGATATCAACAAAGGCATCGACACTTTCGAGGACGCCTACAATGATTTGAAGAAGCATCTGAGTGGCGTATTCAGTATCCCAACCCTCAATATCAGCTCATCTCTGGATGAGTTGAATGGCGTTCAGCTTTCGGTTCCATCCTCAATGGAGAATAGCCTAAAGCAACTCAACAGCTCGATGCCCGACTTTGCCCAGGTTAAGAACTTTACAGACAATGCGATCCGATTTCCCTTTGAAGAAGTCAAGGTGAGTAGCTTTTACACCTTCATCAAAAAAAACGTGTGTCCCAGCTAACGTTTGTCTGTCCTAGAAACTGATTGATGGACATCTCGGCAATTTCACATTTGACAGCTCTGTCCTGCCCATCCCAGCCAAGGAGCAGATGACCTTTTGCTCCGACAATAACGGGATCAACGACTTCTTTGATAATCTTCGCTCGATCGCAAACCTGGCCCGGAAAGTGTTCATCGGGGTCATAATCGTGCTCGCAATCCTTGCCTGCGTTCCCATGGCTTACCGCGAGATTAGACGCTGGCGCACCATGCAACGCCGTGCCCAGCTCCTCAGTCAAGAAGCTTTCGACCCCATGGATGTCGTCCAAATTGCAAGTCGACCAATCTCAAGCACCATCGGTATCCGCATCGCGAGCAAGTTCTCAAGTACGCGCCGCCAAATCCTCGTGCGCTGGTTTGTTGCCTACTGCACCACGACTCCAGCGCTGTTTGTCTTGTCTCTTGGCCTTGCTGGTCTCTTCGCTTGTCTCTGCCAATACAGTCTTCTCAAATCGGTGGAGAAAGAGGTTCCGGTCCTGGCGACCGAAGTCAGCGCATTTGCCGACAAAATCGTCTATGCACTCAACAATGCGTCGGAACAGTGGGCCAACGGAACAAACTCTGCCATCATCTCGACAAACAACGATATCAACCTCAATGTCTTCGGTTGGGTCAACACTTCTACCAGCGCCATCAATGGTACGCTCAACACATTTATGACTGAAGTCAACAATGTGCTCAACGTCACATTTGGTGGCACACCCCTCGAAGCGCCCATCAAAGGGATTGTTTACTGCCTTCTTGGGATGAAAGTCGAGGGAATCCAAAAGGGACTTACATGGGTGCATAACAATGCCCATGTTGACTTTCCCTTGTTCCCCGACAATGTCTTTTCCCTCGGCGCATCGTCCTCAATTGCCAACTCATCAAACAACCCTTCGGATTCTTTCCTTGCCAACACTGGCAGTACCGCGAGTGATCAAGTCACCGATGCTGTCGTGCGCATGATTCAGAAGATTGAGGAAGGAGTCCGCACCGAGGCAATCATCTCGTCTTGCGTACTTTTGGTCTGGGTTATTATTGTTCTACTAGGATTACTACGCACAGTCATCCTCTTTTTCGGTCGAGACAAAACTCGAGCTGAAGGCGGGCCCGTGTACGCAGGTGCATCTCCAGCCGGCCCATCGGCGCCTATTGCCATGGCACCAATGGCACAGACCAATCTGCGTGGGACCAATCTTCCTGGTAGCTCCGACAACTCTCTTGAATCCCGCCATCGTCCCGGTTCATCCACCATTCTTCGCCGTGAACTCAGCGACGAAAAGGTCGGATACGCAGGACAACGCAATGACGTCACCTATGAAGACAACGCTCGAGGACATGCTCGCGTCAGCAGTTACGGCGACGTAGCTATTGTCGACGAGAAGAGATAAGCTGCAAAGGATCCTTTTCCTTTTTTTCACCTCCTTTTGCTAGTGTGAATCAGGGCTAGGCGACTGCATGTTTGTGTGGCTAGTCGTGGGATAAAAACTTTTTTATATCTACCCGTCTATTGCCGTTGTGCCATCTAGTTCTCATCTAGATGCCGTCATGGGCTGCAATTGATGCGGCAGATTTACGAAAGTATTTTTTTTGTGGACTCTGGCCTCTTATAGCTGGCTTCCAGTGTGCATTTTTTTTTGCTGATCTCGCATCACCCAATATTTGTCTTTCACAGCATCTCCATTTTCAACATTTGCTCGCAAAATGGTCTTGCCTTTTTTCTTCCCATTGTCCTCAACCGATCGTGATGTCCTCGGTCCAGGAATATACTTCGCCAACGATTCTCCCGTCTCTTCGTCGAGGCCGGACACGCGAGCGAATCTTGGATCTCATAACAGAGTTGACACTATGTCACGATACGGCTTGCTTGCTTGATCGATGGGAACCTGGCAATTACCCGCGTTCGCAAGTGGGAGATTTGCTTTGTGTTAGATAAGTTTGGACGAAAGTGGCTGCGTATCGAGACCATCCCCGAGTGATGCACGAGATGGTTTCAGGGCTTGTGGCCTCCTAGGACCTGAGTTTTTGCCGCGCTCCATTTCGTCTCTTTTTACGAAGTACGACTTTGTACAAAAATTCGATATGTTGCTGCGACAGCGCATGGTCGCCCTTCTGAATGTTGTTGCTTTTGCTTTCCTTGTCATTATCCCTCCTCACTAGCCGTCTTGCTCTCCCTCGATGGTTTATGTTCCCCTCTGTCAATTCTCATTGGACTTTCGTTTTTATATTTGGATAGCTTTGCTTTTCACATTTAATGTGTGACGCGCCGCAAACTTGCTACGGCATTGATACCCTAGAGATATCTCTCAGCTCACGGTTTATTTGTTTTTGAAATCTCGTTTACTTCTATGTTTCTCTCGCTCGATTTTAAAACTTCCATCTATCTATTGGAAATTTCCCTTTCCCTTTTTTTTTGTCAATCACGATTTCACGATTCTGTCGATTCGATTATTGACTACCTCTAGTCGATTCTAACGATGGAGATGGACGCATACTTTATCCGGTTTGTGTTGGCCATTTGATTCCTCTTCGCAACCCCAGTGGCGTACATTGGCAATTCGTTCAATTTCTTTATTCTTGGGAAATTCTCTCGCTTGAGGTCTCTTCTTCTTCTTTCTCGGCAGACAAGTTTATTTAGGACAATTGCTTTTAGATAGTGAAATGGACTTTGTCTTGACACGTATTTCTTTTCCCCTTTTCTATATCTGAGTGAAATTTGTGCATGTGTGGCCGTGCATTTTGGCATTCTTCCTTCTTCTGCAGAGGTGTTAACAGAAGGATTGAAAGCGTACACAAGCAATAGGAAATACCCCAATAGACTCATAAACATAACAAATGTTCGCAATACTATTAAGGCAAGATGAAAAAGGTAGACGAAACGTACTGATCGGAAGGATGCTAGCCCCTACCAAACTTTCAATTCTATTCCGGAAGATGATGAAACGCATGTTACAGGGACAGAGCCGAGGGACATGGTCCGTTGATCATGATATCGCTTAGCTATAAATAACAAACTTCTAGGTAGAATTCTCATGAATGCCACGGCGTCTAGCTTCAAGAAATCATGATGACTGGGGAGCTGGGATAAGGAAAACTGATATTCATTCTGCCGATTGACTTGAACTTCTCCTCTCCCTCATATTTTATCATATCTGTACTAATGACTGTAATTTTCAAACTCACTGTAAGCTCCCCCTGTTGTTCCTCTGTACCACCCAGCTCACCATGAACAGTCACAGTGTCACGTGTAAAATGCCCGCAACTTCAAGCTGGGATGTGACGAGCCAGCTGCATCCACTGGCAGATATAACTCGACTCCATCGTCTTCTTTGTCCTCAATCCTCAGCACGTTTCAATTTACTTCAAAATTTCCAACAATGTCTAACCTCTCGCGAGATAACCAAGCATAACCAACCCTCCCTTCTAGCCAAAGTTCAGAGCTTAAAGCTGACCCCAGACGCATACCTTGACGACCCATGATCAATACCCAAATACTTACTCACGGTGGCTCGCATATACAGCCATGAATCTAGACCTCTCCTCTCTTTCCAATGAAGATATAGTTTATTTCTGCAACACGACCAAATCTGAAATAAATGGGAGTTCGGAAGGTGGACGTCGAATTATTAGGTTGTCCAGCGACATCGTCGTGAAGGCCGGATGGAGCGTCACGGCAGAAGAGGCAGCAAATCAAGCATACGCTTACACACAAACCAGTGCTTGCAAGAACACTGGCCTCACAGTCCCGCAAGTCTACCGATACTTCCGGACATCTGGTACTGGGTACCTCGTAATGGAATATGTTCAGGGTATCTCACTTGAAAAGATTTCAGTTCACAATCAACCAGAGCTATTGCAACGTCTGGCCATGGCGATTTGCACACTATCTTCTCTTGAAACAGGGCAGGAAATGGTTCCTGGGCCGAGAAATGGAGGGACGCCTAGAGGTTATCTCTTTTCTGAGGACGGCGCAGGAACAACTTTCACTTCTGTTAATGACCTTAACCTCTGGCTCAATGAGCGCGCTCGTTTGCGTAAGGGAGACCCGAACGGGGAATTCAGATTCAAATATGGATCATCAGCAGACTGCGTCTTTTGTCATCTTGACCTTGTTCGTCGCAACATATTGCTGCTTCCGGATGGAAAATTTTGTCTTTTGGATTGGGAATATGCAGGGTTCTACCCGCGAGCATTTGAAATTTATTGCCTTCGGTTTGCAGCACAATCAGATTATGAATTTTCTCAAGCATTTTTGAGCATTTTTGAACAAATTTACCCTTGGAGCGAAGATGACAGCGAAAAGAACCGTCAACTCAGAATGTTGAATCGCGTCTACAGGAACAACCTAAAGTATAATTTGTAAGTTTCCCCGAAGTGGGAACATATCAGACAGTGTTGATTTTGCGAATAGCTCCAATCCGACCGATCATAACCAGCTACAAGAACAACTTCGACATTTTATCGCGATCCATCCGATGCCTGAAATTATCACGTCATAAAAGTTCCTTCTGGGCCCCCTCTTCTTCACGACGTTGAGATATTAAAGGAATTGTCCAATCTCCATGGGGTCCGAGATAGCAATAATTTGCTGTGTATGGGCGCTTCTGTGGTATCGTTGTTGGATTAATGCACCAAAAGCTTCCTTCTCCGCAGGTGTAATTGGGATATAGCGCTGCACTTCGAAATCTGAGAAGATTGTCCAACTACATGAGAATAGCCAGACTTTTAGAACGCCCTTTCAGAATTGTGTCAAGGATAGCGATAGAGAGGAACACTTACACCCAAAACCGGCATCCGTTTCCAGAACCGGTCATTCGATAATTATTGCGGCGTTTGGTGTATATGAGGTTCAGACAGTGTCCGACAAGCAGGCCAGGGCAGGTATCATAATCAAAGTATGTGAGCCGCGAGTCCGACAGCACGAATGGATGCGACGTGACGCTAAAGGTTCCGTTCTCATCACTGCCGTTTGCGAGAGACCTGTTGAGCCGGACTGACGAGGATTCACCTTGAAGGACAAGAAATATCGACCAGTGGTTTCTGCTCTTATCCCATCCTGCCAGGCCCATAGTGTGAACAACGAATCTGACCTTGACGACTACCGATTCCCACGGAACACTCATGGCAATTTCGTTCGACTGCCTGCCCTTTATTTCTTTCTTTGTATCCTTCTGTCTTTCTCTCTTCTATTCCGAATACTCTAGGATAAACAAGAAATTGAACCAAAAAGAGAAAAAAAACTTTATAAAATTTCCGAAAATCTACTGTCCCTTTTGCGCCCAAGAACATTTGTCTTATTTGACTCATTATATATTTCTATCCTGTTCGCACGATCCATTCTGCATCTGTTCATTTATCGCTGAGCGGTTAAAATAAATTCTGTGATTTGTCTACAATCCACTTGCAGGTCTTCAGACTTCTGGATTTGGATCATGATCGTCATTCTATATATATATGTATATCCTGGCATCATACGAAAGTGAAACCTAGATCGGGCGCTTGAGATCTTCTCAAGGTTCCCCCAAAGCGGGCGCGTAGATTCTATGGCTTGGAGCTGACAATAAGACATCTGAGGAACCATTCTTTTCTTGTTGCAATAACAAGTTGAACGTGTGATTCCTGGACTCTTAGTATTCTCCGCGGCCTCGCCTGCGGAGCTTGTATTCATCGTATAGTAGTTCACAGCAATTCATTTCATTTTCATAGCATGGTGATGTTGAAAGAATTGAGATTCCGGCGCCATCTTGACTCCTGCTATAATTGAGCTGCATGCAAGGGCTTCATTACCCAATGCAAGGATCCACAAATTGATGTCTTTGTTTGACGCTACGTTTGACACTATGTTTTCAGGGGGAGGTGGACGTTGAAGTATTGTATATATTAAGGGTATTTAACTTGTGCATATTCTATAAGGCTCCAAGACTCCTATGGATATTTCACATGACCGTACAAGATGGTCCCATCGGACTATCATCATCATGATTACCTGTAGATGATTTTGCCAGTTGATCAGGGTCATCTAAATCAAGCCAATAGATGTGATTCATAAAGCCTGTGCGCGGGGACTGGAACGCTTCCGCCAGAACACGCATGCACTCATCATCCTGCTGGGCGAGAACAAGGGAGGTAAAGGACGCTCGTTTCTCGCGCGTCATGGTCGGGTTTCGATCATACGCTTCGATCCAGAGGGGGTTATGTAGCTCGCGGAGTTTATCTTCTGCCTGAGTGAAGACGAGCATGAAAGCGAGCGTGGCCGAAAGGTAGTTTAAGCTGGAAAGAGGTCGTAGTTTGGCGGACACGTCATTGAGGATGTCGAATTTGAGCAGGCCTAACAAGTCGCGGCCAGAGGGCTGGCCCCCTTTGGTAGAAGTAGAAGAAGAACGATTCAAGTCCGGGGTTTGGTATGTCTTGTATTCCTTGGGCAAGGAAGCCAAGAAATCTTGGGAAACTTGACGTTCTTTGCTCAGTTTTTGTACAATTAATGCAGCCTGCATCATCGTCTCGTCGTCCATGCCTACGGTCCTAGCGCGCCTGACGAGTTCGGTGTCTTGCATGACCTTCTTGCCTGTCGTCGGGTCCGTCTCGTGTTTGGCCTGGGCGAGGCGGAGTATGGCCAAGCTTGAAGGCATCGGGATTTCGGCATCGGGGATTCGCTCAGGGGCCCATTCGGCCTCGCGGTAAAGTCGGAGCAGCGATTTGGTCTTGAAGAACCGGTTGGCGCTGCAGTCAAGGACGCCGTGGAAGTCGGTGGCGGTTCGGCCAATGTGGCGTCTGAGCGCTTGCCGGTGTAAGTTGGCACGAGGAGAACGCGCGTCGCCGGTGACAGAAAGCAATGCTTGGCTGAAATTCGAGGTTGGGTTGTCGCGATTGGCGCCAAAGAAGGAGCTCTTGAAGAGCTCATCCACAGTACCGTATAATCCGACCGTTTGTTCGATGTAGCCCTTTTGCACGAGCATATTGTGCAGGTGTATGGCGCACATGGGTTCTGGGATACGGTCCCATATCCAGACACCCACGCTGTATGCCAAGTCCAGAGCTTCGACCAGGCCAACGCCGCAAAGAAAGGGTGAATATTCCCAGAGACCGTTGGCATTCGTGGTTGAAAACTGAGATGGAGGTATCGTCGACAAGCCATGCATGTACTTGGATTCCCCCAGCCAGTTTATAAAATCCTCTTGTAATTCTGTCAGGAGGGGTGAGTGTTCCATATGCCCAGTTGGGCCGCCCTGCAGCCTAGCGTCCCTTTCGAACAATTGTTTTAGCACATCGACCGACTGGCAGAATCCATGAAAGGGCCTCTCAAGATTGCGGTCCAGAAATAAGTCGACATCTCTTCTCGAACGAAAGTTTTGAGGAGGTGATACAAGCACATGATCTCTGAGACCATTGATCATCCAGCCACGAGACACGGTCAGAGAGTCGACAATGCACTGGAGCTGGAAAACATGATGGGGGAGAATCTTTGATCGGATATCGGTACCGGACTTTTGCATCGCAAGGTCAGTGATAGCGCCAGCGAACTCGTTCAAGCCGAACAGTCTTCGATGTTGATTCCATGGTCCTTTGACTGACCAATCTACCGTCTCTAGTGCGATCTTTTGGCCCTTCAAGGTCTTCCGTTGTACAACAATTGAAGAAAAGACGTTGACCAGGTCGTACAGCCAATTGATCGTATATGCTCGACGCCACTTGAGCCGCTGCTCCTTTGTGGCTCGTTGAAGGTTGAATGTAGGGCTCCAATTTGAAATCTCGGATAGCATCGGATTTGTTGGTTTGCCACTGCGAGTCTTTTGGAAATCCGTAATAAAATCCAAAAGGTCGCGATAGGCATGAACAAGAAATTGTTCCTTGACATCTATAAATGTACTCTGCACTTTTTGAGCTGTCCCTGTAGCAGACTCGAGCATGTGTAACGATATTTCAAATCTGGACTTGGCCTTGTCCGGATCTCCGCGGGTGATGGTCTTCATGACAGTTTCAAACGAGTCATGCCCAGGAAAATCAACAAATATTTTCGATTCTGTTTGAGCGACCATTCCTATAGCTATATTGGATAGGGTGCCAGCAACAGCGCTGTTCAAACCTTTGTAAGCTACCTGGTGCCATATGCTTTGTAGGTAGTCGCGGAGTTCCATCCATTGCTGGACGAGGGAGTAGACTGCCATCAAATAGTCTGTTACAAGCCCATGTTCATCTTCAATGATGCGATAGGACTCCAATGGTATCTCGTCCAGACTTGGTCCCTTGGCCGTCGTTTGCTTGCTCTTGCCTTTGGATTTCTTTCCACGTTTGCCCTTCTTTCCTTTGCCGGTAGACTTCTTCTTCGGCCGCACGGGTTCAGCGGGTCCAAAGGTTTCTCCCGTCTCATCTTCAACTTCTTCTCCATCGTCTTCTTTCCCTTCCACCTGCCCACGTAGGTGAAGAGCCGAAAACTTATTCGCGAAAATAACTTCCTCTTCATCCTCCTCATCAGCCCCTCCTGAATGGTTTTTTTGAACTGACGCCCATTTTTCTCCGCCTAGTGCATTAAACGCCTCTGTGAGACCGTCAATCCAGTATTTATGGGAGACGTTGCTCTTTTCAATCTCAGGGTCTGGCTTGTCGGCAACTATTTGCAGAAACAGTTCATGGGTTTCCTTTCGTGCCGCTATAATAGACTGAAATAAACGGTAGATGGTGGCGGGAATACCTCTGGCGTGCTTTGCAATGAGCTTTGACAAAGATATCAAGCTCGACAATTGAATCTGACCAGTAGTATTTTCAGCTCCCGGAGCATCGGATGGAAAGAGCTTAATGATACGATTAGAAGTATGGACGATCCAATACACGAGAAACCTTTGGTCTCGCTTGTACCGCAGGTATGCGCTGTGCTGTTCGGCCATGGTCGGCTGATGATCACCCTTTTTTGATGGATTATCTGAAGTCCATGGAGAAATGATAGTATCAATTGATACACTCACGTAGATTAGATATCATTTTGCTAGAGAAGAAGGCAGTGAATGCTACAAGGCAATCTGAACGAGTCTGACTCTCAGAGATGCATGATGAATTGTTATGGCAATACTACAAACGGAACCCCCGCACAATTCCCATTTGGAGCTAGTACCAGATTGGAAATATGTTTCGCTATCAGAGCTCTTCCTAAAAAGGGAATATCCAATATCTTGTATGACATGTTTCCAGACTTGTGACTCTTTGACTGACCAAGAAGGACAACACATGTATAGATGCCCAGGGATGCACATAGAAAAGGAAGGTGACAATTGCTTTGCAGGAAAACATGACTGGCTAAGTTATATAATCACCTTGAGGGAAGCATCACCAACTTCATTGACATAAAGAGTACCAATGAATCTTCACAAAGGCCGCATTCATTTGAAACCTTTTCAAGACGTTTGATACTTGATATCTGTTTGGAAATTTCCCCTCAAACCCAATTGACCAGCTCAACGCACATGGACGGAGCATCATTAACACACGAATCTCACGATTTGGACAACATTCTAGATATTTTTGGACAATTACCAGGCCTCAATATCTATACTCAGATTTGTCTTTGTTATTCTTTGGCCAACGATAACAATATATTACATTCAGCAATCATCGATGCCCTGACCAATGGTCTTGAAGGGCTGACCGCCAGCTTCCCCTGGGTAGCAGGTCAAGTTGTCAATGAAGGCTCGAGTGAGGGCAATACAGGCGTCTTCAAGATCAAACCTTACCAGAAGATTCCTCCACTGGCCGTGAAAGATCTGCGACATGACCCTTCGGCACCGACAATGAATGCTCTCAGACAAGCAGAATTTCCCTTTCGCATGCTCGACGAATCCGTCATTGCCCCTCGCAGTACACTCCCAGGCATCTTTGGTGCATCTCCATCGGATCCTACACCAATTTTGCTCGTCCAGGTCAACTTCATCGATGGCGGTATCATTGTCACTTTTCTCGGTCAGCATCAGGCAATGGACATGACTGGCCAAGGCCAAATCATGCATCTCTTGTCAAAAGCCTGTCATGGCGAATCATTTATTAACCAAGAGCTGTCCATTGGCAATCTTGCCCGCGGCAACATGATACCATTACTTGACGATAATCTCAACGGACTAAAGACCAAGATTGCAAACCAGATTGTTCAGTCTGCCTTGTCTGATCCCATTGCATTCTCCAAACCGTCGGGGTCGGCGATACCTGAGCATGACGGACCAACTCCTCAAGCACCTCCGAGCTGCAGCTGGGCATATTTAGCGTTTCCTGCCGCGGCTCTAACGGCGCTCAAATCACTAGCCACTCGAACTCTGCCCTCGTCTCTCTCAAGCGGATTCGTCTCGACTGACGATGCGCTCAGCGTATTCCTATGGCAATCCATCACCCGTGTCCGCCTTCCGCGCTTCTCGGATAGTACATTATCAACGACATCAACTTTTGCTCGCGCTGTAGACGTACGGCGCTATCTCAATGTTTCATCAACTTACCCAGGATTTGTGCAAAATATGGCGTACAGCACATATACACTTCAGCAGCTAGTTGAAGAGCCATTAGGCACTGTCGCATCGCAGCTTCGGTCAGAGGTAGACCCAAATATCTCGAATATAGGCTACCGCACCCGTGCTCTTGCAACCGTGCTAGATGGCACACCCGACAAAACCATCGCCTCCTTGGCAGCAACTATCGATCTCTCATCCGACATTATGCTGAGCTCATGGGCCAAGGTGGACTGTTACGATCTCGATTTCAACTTTGGGCTGGGCCAACCAGAAGCGGTTCGGAGACCCCAGTTTACGCCTGTTGAGAGTTTGCTGTATTTGCTGCCGAGGAATCCAGATGGCGAGATTGCTGTCGCAGTGTGTCTGAGAGACGAAGACATGCAGAGATTACAAGCGGATGAGGAGTTGAAGAAACATGCGAGATTTATTGTTTGATATACTTGACAGATATAACGCAAGCGTCTTTTAATGCTGGGATTCCATCTTTCATGCCCGTCTTTATCGGTCAAGGGTGTGATCTTTTTCTCCTCCTCATTGGTCATTACATACCACTGCACGTCTGAAAGAGCTGCAGTTTGATACGACACCTTTGGTCGCAATATATTCATGCAACCACCCAGCCAGGTAAGGCGTAACTACCGTTACGACAACATTCACCGGTACATTGAGACCATTTGCCTCTGAAATGTACAGATACGTCTTGACCCAAACAGCATTGACCGCAATACTTGCGATCAACGCTGCCCACCAGGCAGATTTGTGCGTCTTGTACATGGCGGTGATGGGGAATATAATCCGAAGCAGAATATGCAAGTTGATGGCCAGCATGGCGCAGAGAAAGAGGAGAAGCGCGTGCTGCGAGTTATGCCGGAGCATTTTTCTTCCTCTTCTTCTTCTCTAGAAGCTGGAAAAATCCAGTCAGTGGATGAGGATTAATCTCAAACTCGGCGTCGGGGGGAAATGAACTTTTGCCTGGCCGCTGATCAAACGTCGTTTCAATCAGAAGTGTCGCACATTGAGAGTTCCAGAATAGCCGTTGAGAATATTATATCTGCTTGATCATGAGCTTAATTGGCGATGGTCTCTTCCCTTTTCTCTCTCAACAGCAAGAAATGCCAACAGAAGCATTACTTAAAACCTGATGATTCCGGCGGTTCTGTATCGCTTTATATAAGGTAGCTATCTACCTAAAGTTACCTGAGCTACACTGCCTTATCTTCACCTGTCAGCAAGGCTGTCAGTTCGAGGCAGAGTCAAGCGCGCTGTATGCTGCACGTTGTACGCGCACGTTGGTCTGATGTCATTTTCTCCTATATTTGGCATATTACCACTTTTCGTAAAGACCTCTTTCTTTCCCTTTCTCTCCCCTGACGCTCTATCAATGCGCAGTTGTTGGAGAGTTCCCCGCATTCTCGTGGCTGTGATCTGACCGCATGAGTACTCTGCACCTCTGTACACTATCTTAGGTTCCTTAAGGTAGATATAGCTGAGCCCTGTGACCCTGTCCGAGTCCTGGCTGTGTCGACGGGGATACCAATGCGCCAAGCATCTAAACAGACAAAGGACCGTAGACCTTGGACCTTGGACTGAGTAGTCTGTATCTTTCCTTCTAAATCCATTGACTGCAGAGTATTCGTTCAGAGACATCTGATTACACATTTTCTTTTCTTTTCTTTTCTTTCTTTCGTTTTTTTTTTTTTTTTTTTTTTTTTTTTCAATTTCCCCCCTCAATTCAAGTATACTCATAAAGTCTACGGATCTCAAATGGTGTATGGCGTACGAGTACTTAGTAGTTGAACCTGTCATCTGCCCATCTATCAACCTATCACCCCATCCACCATCTACGCCAACCCCTGGCCTCTACGGTCCAAAGGTCCTTTGCTCCTCGCTCGTCGCCCCTCGCCCGACGGCGCCCAGGACGCCAACGTGCGCCGCCCCACCCGACCCGACCCACATTCGCTAGTCCCACCTCGCACCCACACCACCGAAAGAAGAGGAAATAAAATTTGGCAACCTTCATAGGACTGCCTAAGTCCCCGCCGCTCAACAACCATTCGTCTCGATGGTCTAGTTGGCTAGGGCGCCGGTCTCATAGACAAGACCTGGTATCAGTAGATGCCATCAAATACGTCGTGATTAGCTTGATTCAAACAGGCTGAGTGATCCGGAGATCGGGAGTTCGATCCTCCCTCGAGACATTTTTTGTTTTTTACTACATTACAGGACACTGTCCTCCCGTACACTCGTACATCCGTGCACATGTACACGTGGGCTTTGTTCCTTTTTGACTTGCAAGATTCTTTTTGTCTTAGTCATGTACTCTGTACTTCGTATCTTAATCTGCATGAGTCAACTATGGACCTACGGTACGGAGTAATGGGTACTCGTAAGAATGGATTGAATTGGGAGGAGTTCCAGAGGATCGGTTGTCTGTTGGATAAGACAAGGACTCGCTGGCAGGTGGACACTATGCGCCAGGCATACTCCGTAATTTACTTGGTGCTGTCGATGTCGAATTGTCAACAGGGTACCACGACAAAAAAAAAGGGATTGATGAGGATAATATTATTACACTTCTCTGCTAGAATTAATTTCTTGATACAGAGGTATATATTTTCGATAATTTAGCATTGATATCCATGAGGTATATCTACCTGACTGAATTCTAAGTCTCCTAAGGCTGCAATCCGATTCACATGATATAGGAAGTGAGCTTTGCGTCAAATTTAAATGATAGATGGACATCTGATCACAAACTTATCACATGATACTAGAGATAATCGAGAACTTGATTCATGTTCGACTGAGATTGATATGAATATTCTCAGTAAGAAACAAAAACAGAATATATAGTCATTGCATAGCTGGATATAGAGAGGTAGGTATATAACAATACTCATGAATAACAGAGAGAATATGAGAGAAGTGCAAGAAGCACACCCTAAAAAAAGACAAGTATTCTCGAGAATGAATGGAAGTACTGCTCCCAATCCATCTTAAATTGTGCCGTGCCAACAGAGAAACAACAAAATGAAAAGGTGCCAGGATGACCGCTAACGGAACAAACAGCCAGCAACGCACGGCAGCTCTCAATATGCTTCTAAAGTAGTATATATGATAAGATAGTCCCATGCAGCCTTACATTGAAACAGTGACTCCGGTAGATGAAATAAAATGACAATTCAAATGCCATGGAACAAGGACAGCTAGGCTAAATGCCAAGGAACAAGGGACATGAATTAAATGGCGACAAAAAAGCTACGCTCGCCTTCACGAGGCTCAACGTAAGCTCTCTTGAGAATGGGATCGGCGCAACTGATGCGGATCCGCTCAGGAGTGGCAGGGCTCTGGAGCTTGAGGATATCCGTGACGCCCCACTCTTTGCGGGCGGCTTTCAGGGCATCGCGAATGGCAAAAAAGACGGCGCTGCCCATGAACAGGGGAGGTTCGCCGACACCTCTTGAGCGCTGAATGGTGCGCAGGTTCTCCCATTCCACGTCCTTGAGCAAACTGACGTTGAATTCTTGGGGAATGTCTCGGAAGCCGGGAATCTTGTAGTTACCTGGGCCCCGGGTAGCGATTTGTCCGCTGGCGCGGTGCCAGAGGGACTCTTCGGTGGTGAAGAGACCTTGGCCCTGAACGAAGGCGCCTTCAATCTGGCCGTAATCGACAGCTGGGTTGATCGAGCGACCAATATCCATCTTGATATCAGCGCGACGACATGTCCAGTCGCCAGTCAGAGTATCAATTTCGACTTCTGCCGCTGTGACACCTTGCGTAAAGTAAAAGAACATTTGTCCCTTGTTTTCGCCCCAGACGTATCCAATGTCAGGAGTGCGGTAGTATCCGTTGGCGGACAGATTGACGCGGTCAAAGTATGCGGCGTGAGCGAGCTTGCTCATCGGCGCATCTTTACCGAATTTCGCACGGTATGGCTCGAGTCGCTTGTTGATCTGGTCGCAGGCATTGAAGACAGCGTAACCGTTGAGATCGCTGGATGCAGAGGCAGCGGTGGCGGAGGTGTTGGCGACAGTGTTGGTGGCCGTTTCTGAAATATGGACATCCTCCAGGGGCACGCCAAGCGCTTCTGCTGCAATCATGGTCATCTTTGTGTGGAGACCTTGACCCATCTCAGTGCCGCCGTGGGCGACCAGCACGGATCCGTCATGGTAGACGTGGACGAGCGCTCCAGCCTGGTTGAGGAAGAGGGCGGTAAAACTGATTCCAAATTTGGTCGGAATGAGGGCAAGACCACGCTTATTCCACTTATGAGTCTTGTTGAACTCTTCAATCTCCTGGCGGCGGCGCGCGTAGTCACTTTCTTCTTGAACCTGCTTGTACATTAAGGGAACGTGCCAGTCTTTGAGCTCCTGATGGTAGTGAGTCTGATCGCCCGGCTTGTACATGTTGATGGACCGGAACTCCTCGGCGGGCATGCCCAGGTGGTCGGCAACTTCCTCCATGTAGCACTCAGCAACGAACAAGCCTTGAGGGCCACCAAATCCTCGGAAAGCAGTGTTTGAGACCGTGTTCGTCTTGCAAAGGCGGCCCCGGACGAACATATTAGGAATCTTGTATACGCCGTCACTGTGCGACAAGCTGCGCTCGACAACAGCACCACTCAGGTCTTGCGTCCATCCGCAATTGGCAAAGATGTCTGCGTCAACGGCTTGGATTTTCCCATCTTTGTTGACACCAACCTTCCAGTGTGCAAGGAACGGATGACGTTGACCAGAAGTAATTATGTCCTCGTCACGATTGAGCATGCATCGAACCGGCCGCCTGGTCTTGCGCGCACCTGTTGCGCATATGGCAGCCAGTTGGACCGACCTTGTTTCCTTACCCCCAAAGCCACCACCGAGGCGCTTGACCCGAGTGACAACTTTGTTAGCTGCCACATCACAGACTTGAGCAACGTACGTTTGACTAAAACCCAAGTTAGTTTCATCTTTTCCCCCTAATTCATCATGAAGTATCCGTATAGGATCCAACTTACGTCTCGGTAGGGTTTTGCGTGCAACTAAAGACCTCAATCTCACCGTCCTCGGGCTTTGGAACGACGACGCAAGCCTGGGTCTCTAGGTAAAAATGTTCCTGGCCTCCTATGCGAGCCACGCCGGTAAAGACATGGTCACATTTTGCAAACGCCTCGTCCACGTCACCAGTCTTGATATACCGATAATGCTCATAGAAGCTCTCCTTTTCAATCGCTTCTTCGATCGTGAAAATGGCGGGCAGCTCCTCGTAGTCCACTTTGACCGCGCGGGCGCCTGCCTCTGCATGCTTGGCCGAGTCTGCAAGAATCATACCAATTGGCTGACCAGCGGTAAAAACTTCGTTGACAGCAAAGAAGACTTCGTCACACTTGGGGGCACCCCACCAGTTGGCTTCAGGGCTGGGTAAATCCGTGTGGTCAATCCAGTCCACCACACCGGGCAAATCCATGGCGGGCGAGTAGTCGACCGATAAAATCTTTGCGTGCGCCTTGGTTGAAAGAACCATACAGCCATAGAGCTCGTTCTTCTGTACGGGAATATCATCCGTGTACTGAGCCTCACCAGTACACTGCTTCATAGCAGCAACGTGATTCTTGGCCTTTCCAAGCACCCGCTGCTCGTATGCGGCTGCAGAGTCGTGGTCCTTCTTTCCAAATGAGATTTGGCGTTCAATCTCTCCAATTGCTTCGCTATCCAAGTCGGTGGTCTTGATGTCCAACTTCGATAGAACCTCGTGATAAAATTTATAGAAGAAACTAAAGGCCAGAGATTTGCGGTAAGTCGCCATTCCACCAGGAACACCAAAGCGAAGGTCAAAATCCTTCTCCAGAGCATTCATTGCACCTTCCAGCGAAGCTGGATCAGTCCATTTCTTGCCAATAAGATATGAAACGGCATTCTGGGCCTCAACTGTTGTTGGCGCCATACCGCCAAAGACGAGGTTGATGTTCTTGACATTATGATCATCGTCCAGAGCTACTCGAAGGGCAGAGTTGACGATAGCAATGTCGTCATCCTTCCGCTTCGATTGCTTGAACGCCTGGAAGAATTCGCCTTTTTCACTCGCACAGGGGATACGGATGCTTGAAATAACAGCGTCAGGAGCCAGTGCCGTGGTACGGTAGCCCTTGAAGAATTGTGACATGGGAATTTCCGTCTCTCCCTTGAGAGACTTTGTGACCAAAACTGCATTCGATGCCATGAAGACGGGGTTTAAATCCGAGATGGGAGAAGCAGTTGCCAGGTTACCAGCAGGCGTACCAACGTTTCTGATCTGGCGGCCGGCGAAATATCGAAGCTGCTTGAGAATAGCATCAAACGGCTGCCCTCTAACCGGACCATAGTGCTTGATGGCCTCTTTGGCAATATTTTCTAGGTCGGTCAAGATAACGTTGCCGCCAATTTCGAGGTGGTCGTCCTTGAAAGAGTACTGCCGGAGCTCAGCAATATCACCTACAAAGACGGAAGCCGAATACTGCACAGCTTTGAACTTGATCTCAATCTGAGTTTCGCTGCTACCACCGATGATTTTCGCCGAGGGGTAGGCATGCTTGATCTCAAGCAATTGCTCCAAAGTTACTGGACGATACCACCGCTTCCGTTTATTGCCAAATGCTAGAGGCTTGAATTGATGTTTCCTCAGGGGAGGCGGGAAGATGAGCTGAGTGTCGGGCTTGTACTCGATAAAACCGGGAGGAGTGAACCGCTTAATTGGCTGATCATCGCTCACCCCAGTATTCTTGCAACAGCCGTTGGGCATCGCTGTATTACCTTTACAGCAGCCGTTGGCCACGGGCTCGCTCTTCTTTTCCATGCAGCAGCCACCTCCAGCCTTTCCGCATGTCGCCTTGGAGCTGAAACTTTGCGCAGCATCGAGAATAGGCCTGTAACCCGTGCATCGGCAGAGATTCCCATCAAAAGCCTCCTCTACCGTATGTTCGGATGGATTTGAGTCGTTCCGTAGCAGAGCATAGAGACTCTATTCAAGATACATTAGCATCTCATCTTTGAACGAGATAGACTACAGGCGCATACCATGACGATTCCGGGGGTGCAGAAGCCGCATTGACTACCGTTGCCCATAGCAATTCTCTCCTGAGCCGGATGAGGCTTCTTTACATTTCCAATTCCCTCCACTGTAATAACGTGCTTTCCATCAACGCTAACAAGCGGCGCCAGGCAGGCGTTGACCGATGCATGGTATATCTGCTTAGTTGTTGGATTGTACTGCGATACGACCTACGGGATTGTTAATCGCCACAATGTAAATAGACCGTAGAACTTCGCGGATTCCAATCCGCGACAAGTCGGTAATGTCCTGAGAGGCTCGAGATACATACCACTGTGCAAGCACCACAGCCGCCTTCTGCGCAACCAAGTTTCGTGCCAGTGAGACCTATTCCTCTCAAGTACTCTAAGAGAGTAACCTCGGGATCCGCCGAATCAAGCACAACTCGAGTGCCGTTTAGATAGAAGCGGAGGGTATCATCGTAGTCGGCCGTCACCTCGGAGAGAGACTGAACGGTGTTCTTTTGAACTGCGGGGTCAACGAGGCCGGGGGCCATGATGTGAAAATACTCGTAGGAGGCAAGGCTGGCAGAGTATCAACAGTGGCGATAGTGCTGCCACCGGCTACCACTGACCCTCACAACTGAGGCAATGCCAGCGCAATGAAAAGGAAGGTTTACTATTGCCCACTAAGCTCGAAAACCCAGCTTTCGTCAATGACTCTTGAGACAAGAGGGTATCTCGAATTTCGTTACAAATCGGCTGCTGGAGCCACTCTAACAAAGCATCCGTCGAGATGTTTGTATTGAGTACTAACAAGGGTGTCCAGGAATGAATCGCTCCCAATTAAATGAGCCTTGAAGTCTAATTGTATGATAACACGAAAAGAAAGTATGAGGCACCAAGGCAATCAGACACCGCGATAATGTAAATTGTCAAGAGAAGAAACCAGGCAGCTGAATGTTTGCCTTATCAATGGAGGTTGGCCGAACGACTTTCGTCCATGGGGACAGGTTTAAGAGAAGAGGGTACAACGACATGCCGGGGACCTCCTAAAAAAACATCTACCTGCCCTCTATAAAAGTGTCCAATACGTAACAGGTACTCTTGAAGGACAAGGTATCTTAGCGGGTGGTATACTTTGCTAGGAATAGACCGAAGGCACCGGCAAAAGTCGAAGTGAGCAGTAACTTAATCCCATGCTTTGTGAATAATTACATTGCTATCGCAGGTCTCCGATACGGCAGAAACAATAAGCTTCGGCGGAAAAGCCCCACATATTAACAACAGAGAAGGGGCTAAGGCGGGGAAGGCCGGTTCGGATTAGATACTCACTCGGCCGACGTCAACCCCAATACAGCTATGTTTGCGCTGTATGTCACTGCATGTGCACATCATTCGGGATAATAATATCCAATCATAACTAGCTGTAGTCCAATCGTCACGTCCACAATTCTAATCCTCCACTCGGTCTGAGCCTATACCTTTGAAGTTCTCTTGGATCGGCTGGTGCATTGGTCCAAGAAACTTCTGTTCCAAAAAGACTGGGGCTCAAACTAAAACAAATTTACCAATTTCCTTCTTGGCTCCGAGTGACTTACAGGAAGAAGAGCCTTGTCTTGTCATCTGCCTCGTGCTCATGAACTGCTGAAGGGGCCGCACGGGTCATATTACGGCTCTCACGTGTGTCTTTCTCAGGTCGAATCGGCTGGCCTCTTGAGCACATCCCGTGCTCTCCTATCGAATCGTTTCGGGCCCTTCCTTGTCAATCCCATGCAAACTCTCGAGGATATCACTTCCGCCTAGAAGACCTTTATTATTGCCGCCCGTCATTCGCTTGGTGCCGCTCCACACCTCGTGGAATTTGACACTTTCGTCGCTAGAGGCCACCACAATGCATCCTTCCTCATTGGTCCGTGTCCACCATTGCCGGTCGTCCTCTTCGTGACCACTACCACTCTCACCCGGCCGAGTTTCCTCGGGCCCGCCTGGGTAGGGAATCGCGTACAATGCTCGCATTTCGCCCAGCCACGGAATAGCGAGGACCTGCTGGCAGTCCGGCCAGGAGAACACCGCAATCCGAAAAGGGTGTTCCGGCTGCGCGTAGCCAAACGTAACCGCAATCTCACGACGATTCGTTGACCAGATTAGCGACGTCACTTGAGCCGCGACATTGATTGTAGCTAGACATGCGCCAGAGAAAGTGTGGTAAAAGTGAACGCCACGATCATTGGAGCCACCGCCAATCGCGATAAGTCCGCGTTGCCAAGGACAAAAGGCGATGGCCTTGATGGCAGCATTCAATAGCCATCTGCGCTTCTCTCGGCCCCGACAAAAGACTCGAGAGAGAACTTGCCTGCCAGTAGTCTGCTGACGACCGAACTCGTCCTCGATGCTCATGAGGTCTGTATGTACATGGCTACCTGTAATTTGATTCGTCTCGAAATAGCAGCAAGCATTGTCATTCGCGCCAGAAGCGAAGAAGTCACCGTCTGGGGACCATGCGAGCCCGCAGATCTGCTGGCTGTGGACCGCGATCCGCGCGATCAAGATCACGGCGCCATCCCAATTATGGATGCTGCGATCGACCGCATTGGTCCATTCGACGCTATAAAAGTGAATATCGCCAATTTCATTCCCAACTAAGAGCTCTTCAGTATCAACCATGACCGAGGAATCACGGGCCGAAATACGCCGCGTGACTTTGGGCTTGAATGCCAAGCATGAAATTGGCGTGGGTTGCTTTATTTCAAATCGTTCCTCTTTATCAAATGGACTCCAGAGGAGAACATGCCCGTCAGCCTTGCCAATTGCAAGGATGCTGTGCCCGCCCTCGGTTGAAGAAAATGAGAGAGATGCAACATAAGCCAGCCTATTCGTGAACAATCGATCTGGAGGATGCTGAACTCCGAGTTTCTCGGACCAGAGATAGACTCGAGCGTCGAGGCCCACGGCTAGGCAATTGACTGTATGCGAAAAGGCGAGCAGGGAACAGTAATAATCATCACGTAGCGCCGGTGCATCCAGTACTGTGAACGACGTCAGCAAAAAGGCCGTGTTATAGTATTCCAAAAAGGCGGGAAGCTTATCTGAATGGAGAAAGCGGAACTGGCTTTCGGGTTGGCTTAATAGGTCTCTTGGAAGCTGGGATGTTGTGTTAGCTGCTCTGCTACTAGTAGTAAAATTTACACATCCATGCCGGTGCACTCGCCTTGCGATCCCTCCCTTGTCCACTCGCCATTCCTCCAGACTGTGCGGGGCTCTACGAATTGTTCCCTCTTTCTCTTTCCAATCAAAGGGGCACTTTCGGATCGGACTTTGGAGGGGGTCTCAGGGCTTCCCCTCTCGACCGCAGAGTCACCGACACCGAGAATCCGGTTTGTCCGATCAACATCTAGGGCTAATGCTAGCCTACCTTGATGCTTTTCCAAATCCTGGTCAGGAGTCTCCCCTTGCAAAAAGGCCGAATTATACATTGGTGCATTTGTGCCGCTCCCAAGCATACCTCCGCGACCATCAGGCACACCAGCAATTGGGCCAGCGACAGCCGCAGTTTGGCCTCCAACATTCCACACCGCTCCAAGGCTCGCCTGCCTGTTCAGTAGACTGGCTGATTGACGACGAATTCCGAGGATGCCGCTGCTTGTCAGTGAGCCGGGCCTTTGGTTCAGGAGCGCGGGAGGGTGGTGCACGGCCCGAATCCTCTCTGGGGGGATTGGTCTAGGCACAAAGGTGGTGCTGAAAGGGTCCGGACTTGCACTACGTCTTCGAAGTATCTTTTCTGCGCTTGATAATGTATTTACAGGCTTATTCATGTGAAAGCTAGTTGAAGACGACGGAGATCGACGCAGAGGGATAAAGCGATCCGAAGAGGGCCTGGAGCGTTTGCGCTGAGATTGTGAACCAGCTCTAGAGAGACTTGGCCCAGCTTGCGATGACCCCGACGCTGAAAGGCGAGAAGGGAAGCTCCTCGACTGTAATGCATCCGGCGTTTGGGGAAATGGAAAAGCTCCCATAGCTCTGCTAGCCTGACCCAACGGTGTTGACTGCCCAAAAACATCATCTACTGGAGGAGAGGGCAGAGCTGAACCTAATGGTTTGCTCAGGTCGAATGACTGCGGAAGTGAATAAGTGCGACGCTTGCGAATGTGTTTGTCTAAAGGCGAGACGTGAAGCTCAGGACTCAGTGGTGGAGTAATTGGAGTTACATCTTCTGTGCTTTCAGAAGATGAAGACCTCATTTTTAAAACGAAAGACTGGAACAAGAAGTGTCGGTGCGAACAGCGCACCGACTCCAAAAATGAACCAAATGAGTGAAGAAAGCGATTGTCTAAAAAAGAAAACCTGGATGGGCGAGGTGGTTCAATCAGAGAACGTAGCCGTGCTTCATGCAGCAATGAATATCAAAATCTTGCTCGTCCCCACGTATACTACTAGCTTTTGACCATGAAGGGGCGCCTTGGATATTTCTTCGCTGTGATTTTCAAGTTGTTAGCCTATTATATAGTTGTAGGGACTGTGGGCAGCTGCGGCGAGAGAGAGCCAGTGGAGATTAGTTAAAGGGCACACGGTGGAGGAGTAAGAAACGAGTGTATGTCAAAAGAGCGGAACGTCGATGTCAAACGATGAGTAATTGTCAGTAACTTTGACCGATTGAACTATCGACAGTGTTAGTGGATGAAGGTAAATGATGATGGCTGAAATGGAGAGATATGCCACATTGTGTTTCATGTGTGTTGGATGTTTACATCTTGCTCTTTCCAGCTTGGTTTCCATCTCGGCACTGCGTCGCTCCTTCCCTAAACATTCGGATGCCCCACGTCACCCATCCCACATTGTTCGAGCTCACCACAGCACCAATCAATCCTCTAGCGAAGCATCGCACTGGTTTTGCGCATTTCAGTTGAGAGATAAATAGTTTTTCATCTTTCTTCACGACGTCAAAATGGCCAGCGTAAGTCTAGAGCATAGCTAGGGTCGTACCAAAACTTCAACTAACCAGTCGATACCTAGCACGGTGTTCCGCGAACAAGTGCTCCCACCGAGCGGACACCGCAAGCACAAGCGGCAGAATTACAAAAAATCCAAGAATACAAAGACCTCGTTGAGCTCGTTAACACCAAAGTGCGATTACTCGGCACCGTGCCCTCTCCAATGAGTCATTATTCTTACAATTAATTTTTGACATAGATCCGTCAGCGCGAATACACCGCCGACACCCTCGCTCTCATATCGAAGCTCCTTAAGCGCAATCCAGAATACTATTCCATTTGGAATCACCGCCGACTTGTCCTGCAGCAACTTTTCTCCGATGCCCAGCAAGCTGCGCAAATAAAACAGCCTATTACTTCTTCGAATGACACAACTTCTCATCCTGAATCAACCCCCGATAATGCAACCACTGACGCTGCACCCGCTACCCACCCCACACAATATCCCGCTTCTGAACAAATAGAACTGTTGCTCATCTCCGATCTCCACTTTCTCGTGCCTTTACTCCGCGAATTTCCAAAATGCTACTGGATATGGAACCACCGGCAATGGCTCCTCCAACAAGCCACACACCTACTGCCCGTACCCCGCGTGCGGCGACTCTGGCAAGAAGAACTTGGGCTCGTGGCGAAAATGCTGAGTATGGACAGCCGCAACTTCCACGGGTGGGGGTATCGACGAAGAGTGGTTGCCGAACTGGAGAGTCCCGAGCTGCAAGGCACAAGCATGGCCGAAGATGAGTTTAGCTATACGACCAAGATGATCAAGACGAGTCTGTCGAATTTCTCCGCATGGCATTATCGCAGCAAGTTGATTCCGAGATTACTCAACGAGCGCGGCGCGTCTCGGGAAGAACGGAGGAAATTTCTCGATAGTGGTATTTTTGTCCCCTCCTTGTATTTTCGGCTTTTTTATCTCCAAACACCCTTCCTTTAAAGAAACACTATAAACTAATGCAAAGCCCCAAATATCAGAATTCAATCTTATACAAAACGCCCTGTGGACAGACTCTGCAGATCAATCTCTCTGGTTCTATCACGCCTTTCTCATGTCTGAACTATCTACTACTCCTTCTACCTCCTCCTCCTCCTCCTCATCCTCGCCCTCGACTTCTTCCTCTTCTGCAATCATACCCGACCTATCTCCCACGGAACGCGTAGCCCTTCTTTCTCGCGAACTCGACAATATCAAAGAAATGCTCGAAGACGAAGACGAAGACGACACCGACACTGCACCTGCCGAGCGCAAGTACATTTATCATGCGCTTGTTCAATCCACACTAGAAAAGCAAAAATGGATTCGTGCCGTCGAAGCACATGCCGAGCCAAAAGCAATAGCCGATGACAAGGATGAAGTACAGTCCTGGATAAGCAAGTTACGCGCATTAGATCCCTTTCGAATGGGACGATGGGATGACGTTGCGCGCCAAGTAGATGATTTATATGCCTAATGACCTTTTTGTTCATTTATTTATATTAATTGGTTTATTCTATGTTCATTTATCGGTGAACTTTTCCAATGGAGAGATTTATTTAATGATTTTGATTTATCATCTAGTATTGGATTTCATATCGTTTAGTGTTATACAAGGGTCAGGATTGGGAGAAGAGATGTATAGATCTGCCGAGATTTGGCTAAGCCTATATAGTTGCGCAATGCATATGCATATATTTTTACGTATTACATTACATTATCCCAGCGATTGCCCGTCGGTACTCTCGTATCAAACTATTTTTTGTAGTGTTCCCGTCCCTTATCCTGTCTAATACTTGGGAGATGTAAATTCACGACGCTACTTTTCGTTTTTGTCTATTTGTCGCCAATTTTCGCTACGCCTGTAAGATTAACTACGGTATCGTGCATATCTGAATGACCACCTGATAAGCAAAGAAAACTTATCCTAAACCAAACCAGGGATCATGGCGAAGCGCTTCTTCTGATAGTTTGCGCCGAATTCCTTGCGGTATCTGCTTTCCTTCTTCTTTGCCCAGACGGCCATCTGACCGACACCCAGGACCAAGAAGAGTGCAGCTGCAAGACTCCTTGTCAGCAGCAAGACACCAGTCCAGGCATACGCTTCAAACATGTAGTTCGGGCAAGTGACGAGCTTGAACGGCCATGTCTGCGGTACCCCGCGCTCCGTGGAGCCGGCTGGTCGAAGTCCGCGCAGGGTCAAGTGCGTCCAGAGATTTCCTAGCTCGCCGATAAAAAAGAGCGCAATGCCGAGGGGAGTGAGTAGAGGACTGTATGGCGAATCAGTGGGGCCGGTGGGTCGATAGATGCTGAGGGCAAGGAAAAGGCCAGAGAAAAGCCAGTAGTGTCCGCTGTTCTTGACGATATTGCGAGCGGGCATGGTGGCCAAGGAAAACCGGTGCACGAATATGGTTTCGAACTCGCGCTTGAGAAAGTGTAGTGTGATAAGAGCGCAGGAGAGCGTTTGCAAGTCGGATGGCGCACCAATCTTGGAAGATGGCACGGAAAAGGGAGGCAGAGAGAAAATGTAGGGTCGCAAGTAGTACACAAGAGGGTGAATCAAGAGGGGCCCGAGATATTCGATAATGTAGACAAAGCGCCAGCCGAGTTGGGGACCTGGGTTGAGTGTCATGTTAGTACTCGCGGGGAAAGTGACACCTGATATGGAACGGGAGAGCTCTAGTAGGACAAGATGACATGCGTACCAAGGTCCTTGACGTAAATGGTGCTCTTGTCATGCAGGTCCACCTGCGCAATGGTAACGTTCTTTGCATTGCCGACGACACTGCCGTCGATTCCTTTGGTAATACGCAGCCGATGCACCGATGTGCCTGCAGACGCGGCAATCTTCTTGTACAACTGTTCGGTGCTGTCTTCGGGAGCAACCGCGGTCTCCTCGGGGAGCTTCTTGATCGGCTTTCCTGGACATACCACACACAATGATTAGTGTTTTGGTCAATTTGGGGAAGCTGATCGAGCAGTGTTTTAGATAGAACGAGGAATGGCAGAGACAATTAGAGCGAGAGAAAAGAGACAGCTAGGAAAGAAAAGGCAGCTTACCCCTCGGACGAATGGAGAGCGTAATGGTCTTGGAGGCCATGATGATTTTTTTGTTTTCTTCGCCGGCAGCTAAAGGGGGGGGGATAAGCTAGACGAGATTCTGTCTGGTCGGTGGCAGATTGTCTCGTCTCAAGCAATGCCTTGCACTATGGCTTTTTGGGAGGTGGAGAGAACAAAAAAGTAGTGTAGTGGACCGCCTGAGAGTATTCAGCAGATTGGAGTAGTGTACCTAGCGTAGTCGGATGGGAGCTGGGAGCTGGGAGCTGTGGGGGTGCAGTGGTGGATCCCACCATTACTTGGGCCCTGGCTGCTCACGAATTACTTACAGGCGCTCGGAGTGAGGGAACTGGGGTTACCCGGCGTTGACCATTGCATTGGAACATTAATGCGCGGAGGTTCTGAAGGGGAATAGCGTCATCTGGCGGGACTTCTTAGCCCTCCCGCGTGCCCCTCGGACACTAAAACCCCTAGGGCCGTGGGAGGAGTCATGACATGACCTGAATCTGGTATGGAAGGGCCCTCTTGATTTTCTCACTATACCGCTCTGGATATACGACTTGCCTATATCACATCATATCACATTTGTTTTTTGATGTTTTGGGAGTTTACGTATGCAGACTAACACGCACTCTGTTTCTCTTCCGCTCACATGGGACAAGACTAACGCTATAGATGTTATCCCACATGGAAGACAGATGAGATGGGATGAAACACTTGTTTCCCCTCCTAAAGGCTATGAATAATGCCCCTTCAAAACCTTTTTCAGAGACAGCTGCAGAACAGACACACACTGCAGGATCTCTCTTCCATCAGCTTGGGTCCTCAAGTCATGGCTTTTTGGCGCATGGCTTTTCTGCCTCGTTACGGTGCTGTGATCACTCATCGCGTGGCCTAGCTGTCGTCGGCTGTTCCCAGCGCGATGGCCACGGAACAGTCCTTGTCCTTTTGATTTCTTTTTTCCTCTTCCCACCCCCCTGGTTCGCTCTAGCATTAGGGCTGCTTCGTTAGCAGACACCCCTGGTCTTTCAGCCATGCACCATCACGGATGTGCTATCCGCGAGCTTAACCACGACACGCCATTGGCAGTGACAAACGCGATGGCACTTGACATGGCCTTTAGACCCCTCCATGGTGGCTTTGGACCCCCCTTCCCTGACCTGCATCTGGATCGCACCCTACACGCTAGCTTGGTGCGCTCGCAGTGTGGATCTTGCAGCTGGGTCCCAGCATGGCGGTTCGGATTAGGTTCGGATTAAGAAGTTGGTGGTTGAATGCTGCGAGCCTTTACATAATTGACCAAACTTGGGACCTGAAGATTATCAGCGGGTTCGTGCCGTACTTGGCATAGATCTGAGATGGGTCCCTGCGTTTGACCGGGGAAACTTTGTACGATGAGCTATTCTCTTCTAATCGTCGATTCGTCACTATTTGGACGAATGGCGCATGTGCTCTACTGTCTCACACACTCTCTTCTCATCAAGGAGTGTTCGCTTTTCTTTTTTCCTTCCCTCAATCCCCTCTTTTACCTTGGCTGAGAAGCTCCAAGGAAGATATTTGAGGGCCTCAGCTTGGCACTGCATCTAGCATCTAGTGCTAGACGGAGCTTTTACCCTGTTTATCTCTTCCCCTCAGCTTGCTCCTTCCCCTTCTCCTTCTCCGCAGCCACTACCACCACCACCTGCTCCGCCGCTACCCATCGGCTCTCATTTGGCGCCGGCTCGGCTCTATTTTATTTCTTTCCATTCACTCTTTTCCTTGAACGCAGCTCGCGTCTCGTCCAATCTCTTGTTTTCCTCATAAATTAGTCGAGCTCTCCCTTTCCATTCGTCTCATTCTCCCAACCGCTCTTCCCATTTCACTTTTGCCCCATCACCTTTGCCTCATTGCATTACCATTCATTGCATCTCTCATTGCTTCTCTCGAGATGAGGAGAGCAATTTCCTTCATCCTCGAGCGGACGAGAAGCTCAGACAGTCAACCTGGTAGAGCTTCTCCTCCAACTTACTACGATGATGACTTCACTGCACCCACTCCCGCTGTAGCCCGCAAGAACCTTGACTCTGCTTTCAAGCAGTATGGCCAAGTTCTACTCTCATCCACTCATCGTCGACCAGAATCCTCGGGCAGCGATGATTCGTCGCTGGTCAAGGATTTCGGTTCGTCCAGTTTGCTTGATGACTTGCGATATCTCGGAATTCAAGATGTCGAGACAATCTTTGATCTGATCAAAGCAAAAAAGGCTCATGAGTCAAATGATAAGACTTATCTCATGGAAAGAATCATCCAAGTGAGTAATTGATACACCTCATTATCATGTTTCAGAACCTACAAGCTCACATTTGACTACTTTGTAGCTGGCCGCTGAGCTACCGTCACACTCAAAGAGCGGTCTTACCTTGACCAACAACTTTGTAAAGGAGCTCTGGGATGACTTGCAGCATCCACCTCAGATGTGAGAAATCAATGATGACCGCTTGTTCACCAATCCATCTGACGTCGTATAGGTTTCTGGGGGATAAGTATGCTTATCGGCAAGCAGATGGCTCGCATAACGTAAGTGAGATGACATGTACGATCTCCTTGCATGATACTAAGAAGCCATTAGAACGTTTTGCATCCCCAGCTTGGAGCAGCCAATACTCCATATGCTCGTACGGTTCGTCCACAGACAGTGGGCGGCCCTCTTCCTGATCCTGGAGTCCTCTTTGATAGTTTGATGGCTCGTAAGAATTATGAAGAGCATCCGACAAAGATATCGAGCATGCTATTCTATCTAGCCTCAGTCATTGTTCATGGTATGTCTTTGGTCCTTTCTCACAATTGAACCGAACTGATCACTGTAGACATCTTCCGAACTGATCATCTTGATCACAATAATTCTAAAACGTCTTCTTACCTTGAGCTTTCTCCACTCTACGGCAGCAACCAAGCCGAACAAGATTCAATCCGAACTTTTTCTGACGGGAAACTGAAGCCAGATTGCTTCACCGAAACAAGACTGCTGGCATTTCCGCCCGGAGTTGGGTGTCTCTTGATCATGTTCAACAGGTCTCACAATTATGTAGCCGAGCAGCTGGCGGCCATTAATGAAGGCGGCCGATTCAATAAACCTTCGGAGCGGCTGGACGCAGAGTCTAGGGAACGCGCCTATCGCAAATACGATAATGATTTGTTTCAGACGGCTCGCCTGTAAGTATTCTATCATGATATATTTTTGAAGACTTACTTACTAACAGAGTGACAGGGTTGTGTGCGGACTCTATGTGAATATCATTTTGCTTGACTATGTAAGAGTCATTCTGAATATCAACAGGACGGACAGCTTGTGGCATTTGGTATGGTCCGAGCCTTTACATTGAGTCAGACTTAAACTGACCATTTCAGGATCCTCGGGCTGATACTGGCGACGGAAGCCCGGTTGGCATTGGCAACCAAGTATCTGTCGAATTCAATCTATTGTATCGTTGGCATTCGGTAAGTAGTTCCTTTCTATGCAGCATGACTTTTGGCTCACTTTTTACTTCACAGGCCATGTCCCAGCAAGATGAGAAATGGACCGAAGAATTGTACGAGAAATTGTTTCCAGGAAGGAAGCCATCTGAGGTTTCGATGCATGAGTTTTTGAGAACCTTGGGAAAGATGCAGCATTCACTGTCGAAGGATCCAATCGAGCGCGATTTTGCTGGCCTGAAACGTCAGACCAATGGCCGATTTGACGATGACGACTTGGTCAAGATCCTGACTGAAAGTATTGAAGACTGTGCAGGATCGTTTGGCGCCAATAGGGTACCAACTGTTCTTAAGGCCGTGGAGATTCTTGGTATTCAACAAGGTATGTTTGGCTGTGGCATCATGACAAAGCATCATTGATCGCTGACATACTCGTCAAGCCCGTCAATGGGGCGTCGCCAGTCTGAATGAGTTTCGTAAATTTTTCAGACTAAAGCCTTACGAAACGTTTGAAGAGATCAATCCCGATCCCTACGTGGCTGAACAGCTCCGTCACTTGTATCAACATCCCGATTTTGTAGAGCTGTATCCTGGGCTCGTGGTTGAAGAGGCCAAGAAGCCGATGGTACCCGGCAGTGGACTTTGCCCGTCATTCACCGTCTCGAGAGCAATATTGTCCGATGCTGTGGCACTAGTTCGGGGTGATCGTTTCTACACGGTTGATTATCACCCCCGAAAGCTGACGAATTGGGGTTACAATGAAGTCCACTACGACACAAATGTTGATCAAGGTTGCATGTTTTACAAATTGTTTCTTCGAGCATTTCCGAATCACTTTCGGCACGACTCTATCTATGCGCATTTTCCATTGACGATACCCTCAGAAAACAAGATAATCATGACCGACCTTGGACAAGCGTCAAACTACAGCTGGGATCGACCTGCTCGCATGCCGCAGAGCCAGACAATTACCTCCTACACGGGCGCCCGATTCATCTTGGATGGTCACCAGAGCGTGAACGACACTTGGAAGGGTGCAATGGAAGGTCTTCTTGAAGAGAAGGCTGAAAAGGCTGCACTCTCCAGAGCCCTGATGGCAAAGAACCAAGAATTTCCTTCGCCAGAGGACTGCTATCCTTGTATCAAACGATTTTTTGAAAATGTGACAATCAATTTGCTCCGGCGGAACTGCTACAAGATTGCCGGTATCAGCCAGGTAGATGTTTGCAAGGAGTAAGTTGTCCCGTTGAATTAGCTAAAGGTGGTCGTCGTCTAACACAGACACAGCATCGGGAACCCGGCTCAGGTCCGCTTCTGTGCCGAAATTTTTGGTCTCCCCCTCAAGACCGACAAGCAACCAAATGGGCTCTACAGCGAGGAAGAGCTTTTTGCGATATTGTCTCTCATATATGCCGTGACTTTTGTCGATTTGGAGTCGGGTGAGGTATTTAGCACTCGCCAAGCAACTCGGTCTGTTGCCAAAGACTTGGGAAGTTTGGTCGAAGGCTATGTTCGCGCAGTGTACAAGTACGAGAGATCAACGGATAATTCCAAACCTTCCAACATTAGGGGTTGCGGTGCCAGCCTGATCCGACGGATGCTGAGTAGGGGCCTTCATCCGCGGGTGATTGCGCTTTCGGAGATTTTACCGGCTGCCAGTAGCATTGTGTCGAATCAAGGACGAATGGTAAGTTGCCCTATGTTTCTTTTCACTCGAATGAAGACTAACCTTTGAAATTTTTGATAGTTTGCTGAAGCGCTTGACTTTTATCTGTCAGAAGAAGGAAGAGCCCATCTTCCAGAGCTTCAACGGCTGTCAAAACTGGATACTGCAGAAGCAGACGAGCAAATCCTCCATTAGTATGTTGCGATTACATTGAAGTATTTTGCTCAGGGCTAACAAGTAATAGTGGTCTTGAAGGATCTCGATTGGCAACATCTGCCCGTGTTCAGCGCGAAACGACGTCTGGGTTCGGGTTTTACGAAGTCAGCAAACTACGCCATAGTGCAACTTCATCCCGTATTGTCATTGACATGGTCAGTCGAGTGAGCTCTAGCAATAGGAAAAAGGGAATCCGACTAGCTAACTTCTTTTCAGGCAAAGGTCTGCCGTGATAATCGGGCATTTGCCGACGCAGATCAAGTTCGTCTGGATCGTCCTTTGGAGGCGTACATTCATCTGAATTGCGGTCCTCATGCGCTATTCCTCACAAAGATTGCAGCCATTGCTCTTACCACTATGCTAAAGACCATTTTCCGCTTGGATAATCTTCGCCGTGCGCCCGGCCAGCAGGGAGAGCTGAACCGGATCAAGCGAGCTGGAGGCAGCGATATGTACATGTCAGAGGATTATGGACGATATTTTGCTTATCCTACCTGTAAGTCGATATTTCCCTCCTTGTGCGAGGGAGCAGAAACTGATAAATGATGATGATGTAGCCATGAAGATCAACTGGGATGGCGAAATCGAATAAAATAGACATGGCTTGTCAGTATTAATTCGTTTCTTGTACATTGCAGCTTTGTGCAGTCCGAAGTTTGGACTCGTCCAATCACGATGTTACGACAACGCGATGACCAGCAAACAAATCGAGCTTGTAAACTCGATCCTGGCGTTGCGATCAAAAGCAAGAATGTATTCTTTTTCGGGTTATTGCTTTTACATTTTTCGGCGACTACAGACAACTCTCAAATTCTCTGTATCTTCTTCTTTTTCGGACCTAATTCTTTCGGGCATAATTCTTTCGGCCATTAATCTAGTCGGTCTTGATACTCGACCGAATGACAATATCTCGTCATCACGTACATACAGTACCGCATCTACTGTCTTGTCAATAGTTGTACAGCAGCTGTACTGACTCTTTCCGCCTATCTTCTCATTTAATTTCCGGCACATTTCTTCTCGGTTCTAATCGCTTCTAATCGGACTCGATCATGTCCCTTGCCCCTAATCATCTTCACCGTACAGTTTACTTGTCTCATTTCATTTCGGTGGCTTTACATTTGTCCTTAATACTTAATAGAATTGTTTTACTCCCTTCTTTTCCCCTCTTCTTCTACTATCCTGTCCCGTCCACGACTTATTAGTAATCCTTTCCCCTTTTTTTTTCCTCTTTTCCCCCTATCCTGGACGATGGTAGATGATAATTGAAATCAATCACATTCGTTGTTATTGCATAGTACCAGCCAGATGATATTCGTAAGATAAATGGTATTATTATTATTACTGATAGAAGGTCTAGTTAAGCTAGACTTGTAGCTATCGTTGCGTGATTTCGTAAAATGATCGTCTTCATCGTAATGTAGTTTCTCATACCCTTTTTGTCCTCCGCAGCTTGACGTGGTGAGAAACGGTATGATAATAGAAAATAAATCGAATAACGAGAGATAACTTTAGGGGGTATGAATCGGTACAAGAAGGACACTAAACGAGTGAATAAGTGTGAACGAGGAAGGGAAGGGAAAAAAGAAAAACGATCAAAGAGCAAAGAGTCCACCGCCGGCAATCATCCCGACGACAATAACATAGACTGCGCTGAGAGCGAGCATGTTTCCGCCTTGCCGTGCGCCGAGCCAACCGCCAATAGCAGCGGCAGCGGCAGCATTCGTAGACGTGTTTGGCGGGACGGTCGTCGTGGAACTGGATCCGCTGGATGTCGTAGGTGTGCCTGTGCCTGGTGACGACGATGAAGATGAGGAAGAGGGGGAAGAAGAGGACGAAGAGGAGGAGGAAGGAGACGAGGAGGATGAAGAGGAAGATGAGCGAGTGGCGGTGGATAAAGTGCTGCGCGCAGCGGCGAGAGAAGACGACGCGGCTCCGAGAGAGGAAGAAGCGGCGGCGGACGCGCTGGATAGGCCAGAGGACAGACTGGATGATGCGGATGATGCAGAGGAAGCGCCCGACGAGACGGCGGCGGAAGCAGAGGAGAGGCCGGACGACAAGGCAGAAGAAGCGGAGGATGCGCCGGAAGAGACGGCAGATGAAGCAGACGAAATATCAGAAGACGCAGCTGCAGACGCAGAAGAAGCACCAGAGGATACGACGGACGAAGCGGACGAAAGACCAGATGACACGGCGGATGAAGCGGCCGATGCAGCAGACGTCACGCCCGACGCGACTGCAGATGTGGCTGAGCTGATGTCACTGGAGACTTGGCTGGCTTCGCTCGAAATAGCGCTGCTCGCAGACGACAAGGCCGTCACGGGGATCGGAAGGAATGTTGTGGGCGTAGCGGTGTCGCTGTTGCTGTTGCTGTTGCTGCTGGGAGTTGCTGATACCACGGACGAAGGTGATTCAGCGGAGGAAGAAGAAGAAGGAGGGGGGGCAGAAGCAGCGGATGCAGAAGAATCGGCAGGAGCAGAAGAAGAAGCAGGCACCTCGCTGCCAGTTGTCGATAATGATGTAGGAATAGGCGCCTGCGTTGAAGGCGTAGTGGTGAATGATTCTGACGAAGCACCAGATGGATACCCGGGAGTTTCAACGGGGACGATGGTGCCGCTGATAGAAGACGGCGTGCTTCCAGTGTTTGATTCAGAAGAAGCAGAGACAGAAGAAGGAGTGTACGTTGCTGTGGTTGTACCGCCTTGGTCGGAGTTAGCTTGGCTTTCTGTATAAAATGTTTACTGGGAAGGTGTAACATACCGTATACAGTAGTGGTAAAATATCCCGACTGAGCCTGCACGCTGGAAATGGCACTGGAAATCATGCTCGACACCTCGCTGAGTGGGAGCTCCGATACAGTGAGTGGCGCCGTGGGCGTGGCCTGGCCGACCCAGGCGGGGAGCACAACGCTCGTCACATAGCCGTTGATGGTGATGGGGATAGTCTCGCCGCTTGTCTCGGAGGACTGTGCTGCCGCGAGGACCGGCAGAGCGGCAAGAGCGTAGCGCGTTGTTCTACGCATGTTGTACTTTTGATAGGTCTGCGAGATGATAGGAAGGGTATGATTTAGGAAAAGAAAAACAAATTCAATGCCACCGGATGGTTGTCAAATGCGAGATGCGGCTGAGTGTTGAAAAAGTAAACAGAACGCTGGCCAAGAAACGCAGACTAAAGACGAGTGAATGCGATCCACGAGGAGGGGGGAGACCAGTCACGCTCAAGTCAAATAAGCTCACGATGCACGCAAGAGAATAAGAATAAGGATAAGGTGAGAATCAGTAGTAGATGATCAATTAGCAGTCAGGGTGCAGCGACGTAAGATTAAGACAAGAAGAGTAAATGATCAGAGGCGGGGAAAGGCTGAGCTTCTTATACTCGGGTGGTTTGCCACGGTCAAGCTGCATGGTGTGCCTCTGATAGAACGAAAACGAAGAGGCGGGCATCAGAAAGAAAGCTTGAACGCCGAAAGGAAGGAAGAGCAGCCACGCGATTGAACCAAGGCCCAGAGGGTCTAGGCCCCTAAGAGTAGCCAAGGCCGTCGGACCAAGAAAGCAAGAGGCAAAGACATCAGAGATGAGAGCCAGATTTGACGATGATTGATGACGACGAAATGGATTAATTCAGTGGCAGGGACAGTGGGGACATCACAGTGCATGAGGTTGGACCAGGGTGGGTACTGTTGTTCAACAAGTGAGAACCATTAAGACGTGCTCAGGGCCAGGGCCAGGGCCACTATGTGGCTTGGGCCAAGCTTTTGCATGGTCGACGCAGAAGACAAGTCAAAGCGGGGGGACATGAGCAAAGAACAGGGGGGTTGGTAATGAAGCCATTCAGCACAAAAGTGGAGCTTGACCCGAGATGCAAGAAGCCATAACTCTGTACAAACGAAATGATAGGAGAACAATTCATCGGAAGGACATTATAGAAGATACGCGTGTGAAACATGAAGACAGGCCAGGAACACTGCAATACGTGACCGCCCTCTTCGCCCAAGTGTCACCGATTGTGTTGATGGGAGGTTTGTTGCTCTAGCGATTGGCTGCAGGGGTAAACACTAGCGTCATCATGATCATCATCCGCGTTCAGGACCCTGATTTTGCACCTGTCCACGACCCAACAGTACATATTGCACTGTATGATAGTCCGTAGAGAACAGAGATCATTTCGGCTGGGGGGGTCTTTTCAATCATAGCTAATATCATCAAAGTCTGGACGAGAAAGTGGAAAGAGAAGACAGATAAGAGGATATGACAGCGTGAAGCAACGATAGGTTTATACGCTAGCTACACCAGCCACTCTGTTGATTCAACCACGTGATAAACCCATCATGGCTCCCTCCCGCCACCATCCTTTCTGTGCTGCCCAATCGCCAAGGGTCCCTTGTGGGTCCATGATTGACTTATTCTTGCACCGAGGCACCTTGGACATGACCCTGGATTAAAGTCTTCTCAAAGAAGACTTGCGAGGGTATCTTACAGCCATGGATACCAGGTCATTGCAGTGTTCCATGGACAACAGATTTAAGCCACTCGCCATCGCCCTCGTCTACACCTTCCCTTTCACGACCACAAAGATGAAAAACCGGTAAACATGAAACGTTGATGCATTATGCAAGCCATGCTATTGGCATCTATTGTTCTAAGCTACTTGGCTTCTCACATCATCTATTCAAGTCCCAAAATGCAAAGCCAACTTCCAAGGAACCGTCACTTGACTATACGTGTCATCCAAGTATCCAAGGAAAACCCATGTCCTGTTAATTGATTCAATCGCTGCAACTAGCGGCGTACAATCGAGCTGTCATTCTGCATTCATTATTAGCACGTGGCTCTGGGAAAAAACAGGCAATAAGCAATAAATGAATAAAAGTAACATCTCGATCAGACAGCAGTTGGTACAATTCGATATCCTCATAAAAGGCTCAGAACAGGTCTGTGATATGTGAATTTGGTTTCTCATCATAGAGATGTTGTAAGATGCAAAAGGCGAAAACAAATAGTATGCAAAATGCAATATAGACTCACCATTTCATCGCAGGGCTAGCATGCACCATAGCTCTTCTACAAGATGCTGCTAGCCTAATTGCGCTTCTGTCGCTTGAAGAAGCTTTCAATGGTTCGCTGACCTTCCTCGTGTTTGGCGCTGCCGACTCCACCGCCAGTGCGCTTCAGCCCTCGGAGGTGCTCTTTGCCATTGATGGTTCGGATGACACCAGTCCATCCAAGCAGATGGGTCTCCGTGAGCGAGATGGAAGATTCCGCGGCGTCGCTTAAACCAACGATGGTTGGAGTAACCACTGCCGTGTCGGACTCCATCCGCTGCAGTTCAATCTCAAGATACCCAGTGTTGGACCAAGCACCAAGGTACTGGAGCGCCACTGCGCGACCATCAGCAACGACCTCGGGCCCGAGGGATATCGACTTTGGAGGGAATCTCCGGAGAAGACATCTCCACAAGCTCGACAAGATCATGCCATGAGCGACGACAGCAACTGAGGTTCGCGACGCAGACGATTCGCTTTCACCGTCGGCATAAGCCTGCAAAACAGGCAATAGATGCTGGCCTAGAAAGGACTCCATCCGCAAAGCCATGGACTCTTTGGACTCTGGCTCCTTGAACCCGTCATCCTTTCGATGCTCGTCGAGGTGGGCATCTCTGCCACTCCTCTTCGAGTCCCGATTCCTAGCGTAAAATGGCTTGCCCTCATAGTAGCCATAGTCCTGCTCTCTCAAAATAGAGAGCTGCACGGTTTCCAGTACAGCCGTGTCCTTGGGACCATGCTGATCCGCCTGTGCGAGACGGATTGCTTCGGCGGTACGAAACGCTCGTAACAAATCCGACGAGAAGATATGAGTAAGCTTCACGCCTGACTTTGCCAGATGCTGCCCAAGTCGGTTGACCTGGAGCACGCCGTGGTTGGTCAAGGCAGAGTCTCGGACGCCAGCACTGCAGGCAGACAATCAGTAAGACGGTCTGCCAACGCAGGCACAGCGAACCGTACTATACTTGAGCAACATTGTCCACGGTTTCGCCGTGGCGGATAAGAAAGAGCCTCATCCCATTATTTCCCAACCCAGGTGAGAGAGCATTCGTGCTGCTCGCCTGAATTAGATGCAGAGGAAACTTTATTCCATGCAAAAAGAACGCGACTCAGCTGAGAATTTTACATCCAACTTGAGTGCCGGGCTTTGTGGGTTTGTAAAAAGATGGTTATTTCGCCCTCGCGAAATTTATGCTCTGTTGCGGGTCACCTGATTACGTAAAGGATTGTGAAGCGAGGAAGCTCGGGTTCCGCCCCACGCTAGCTCTCAAGCAAACATCTCCAAACAAGTTCGGGCGACTACTCACATAAACTTCACCTTCCAATGGGGCACAACTCACCACAGGTCCTGCTTTCTGCTGAATACCCACGATGAATAATCTGACAACCGTACTCATTGAGATCATGATCAAGAGCTTTGTTTTAAAATTACTTACTCAAAATTATTGTCTAGAAAGCCGCAGACTTTGAACATAAGATGCAAAGCTCTGCAATGTGCAATTTGATAAATTTATATCTTTTCAATTAATCTTAATTTGGATTTGATGCGATCCAATTTTACTTCTTTCCTATTGAGCAGTATCCTTCTTGTGCTTTGCATAGAAGTTCTTGATTTGCATCACTTTCTTGTGATGGAACATAGTCAAGCTTTTCTGACTTATGATACCCAAGATACTTTTCATACCGGTCGGACGATGAGCACTCTAGTATATTCAAATTTGTGTGGCATATGTTTGCCTTAAGGAATGTCTATGAAGATTCCGGTGTGAGTAAGCTGATGCTTTCCGGAGGAATTGGACTTCAACATTTCGACCATCTCACTCTCCCATCAGAACGGCTTCCGCGTTCTCTTTTGGAAATAAATGCCCTACTTCTTTTTACTTATAGCATTGACATAGGATAATCTTCTAACGCCGGAGAAGGTGCATTAAATTATAAACTGACATTCCTGGTTTCGATCTATTCTCACCAGCTTCAATCTGATCTATCAACACCGAACGTCCGTCCTCTTTTGTGACTTCATTTCGCCGCTTTTTGCAAAAGTCTCACTAATCAAGGTCGTGTCGTTGGACATTTTCAACCAAGATAGTGGACTATAATTTCGAGATTCGAAATCTATGAGACTTCAATTCGGTTGGAATTTTTCGTCAGTCTATGCTCGACAGATAGTTTTGCTTATGCTGACACGATATAATGTTGCAGAATTCTGAGACAGTCTTATTTTGGAGCCTCTAAATGCAGCTTTTATCTGCTGTCCATCGTCTTGGTTTTCGGTTATGCATCTCCAAGTTTTGCACACAGCTGTTTTTGCACTAGACTTGCCCTCCAATCTCACTTGCTTTACAGTATGATTTGTTGGAAGCAAAGCCAATAAGACCCCCATTAAAGTTTTTCAGTCTCGCGCAAGCGTCAGTATCACACAGGAATTTGAGCATAACAGCCTTCGCTTTTATGATTTTTCTTCCTTTTCCTTCGTACAAATGTCTTTTGATTTTATCTTCAGAGAGCCTGATACTCCACCGCCACCCGAAAATTGTTATAATATCCGGCGTGGTGGCCCTAGACATCGCTTTACTTCTGTCGAAGCATGGCTCGACGAAGACGGAAGTGGTGACTATGAGCCGGTCACAGATGACGAAAAGGACCCAGTACACCCCCAAAAGAAACGCAAGCGGCGTGTTCGCGATAGTGGTCATTCGGATGCGGCAAATAGGAAGAGAACTGTCAATGCTCGAATAGGAGAGCGAGAGTTGGACAGAATCCTCAACTTTGGAGTGGAGTTTGGACCTACTTCAACTAATCTCAATTCTCAATTTGAGGATAATTCCGACATGTCTACTGGCGAACAGAGCAGTGGTGAGTCTGGACCATTACTTTCCTCCTCTCAAAGTTCATTCTCCACTGAAGCGACCTTGCTTTCAACCTCTTACTTCTTGAGGAGCAAGTTTGGAGCTAGTTCAGTCAACGACAAACCTTTCGCCGCTCCACCAGAAGGGACACGCTATCTTCGGAGTCCGGATAAAAACCTTGTCCCAAGTCATAGCGAAGCAAAAGGATGCAAAGCTTGTTTGGAGCTGGGAATTGACTGTCCGCTCCTTGAAGAAGGCTCGAGGTATCCTTGCATTACCTGTGTTGAGGATGGCTGTGATTGCGAGTTGATCATCCCTCCGCCACGGAAGAGAGCCTGTGAAGATTGCCGAAGGAGGCGGATAAGGTGTTCTTACCGCAATGGGGGGGATAGCAGCTTGCCCTGCGAGCAGTGTGCGAAGCGCGGCACCCGTTGCATTGCCGGTCCGGCTCGTGGATCGTCCCAGCTTATGTCTCCAGATAAGGCGAGGTCAAATACGCAAGGCACTGGTGTTTCTGAAACATTTGTCGAAGACGCGCCAGCGCTTTCTATAGCCGTTATTGTTCAACCAGAACAAGCCATAGCCAAGCGGTTACAAGAATATAATCCGCAAGGTTTATCGACCACCACAGAAGCTTTTAAACAGTCGCACAACTCGATCGCATCAAGTTCTAGCACCTTAGTACCCACCGAATCAATATCCTCTGAGCACTTGGCTGGAGAAACAGCAAACACATCGCCAACCTTCTCCAATGAAAACGGTGAAAAAATCGCAGATGAAATAGCTTCCGCCTTGAAACGAGCCGAAACAGGAAATGCCTCGGTCAAGATCATCACAACTAACTTCTCGCATCCCATTTCCTTCAATCACCGACCCGAGAATAGCACAAGTCCCTGCCATTGGTGCCAGAACGTCTTCTTTGGCATCCTTGGCCTTGGCGAGCGGCGTGTCACCGTGACGGACTGTGGGAATGGAAACGGATACACCGAGGTCTCAGGTGGCCATTCAAGCAACGGTGTGCCTCCAAGCTGTATGTGCATCCAATGTACGCTGGACAGGCTCTCCATTGGTGCTTGTGGAAAGCATACACTCAAGCCGATTTCGGACCTTGACCCCAGCGCCATCAATTTTGAAATCGCATTTGGGCAATTGCTCTCGGGAGTCTCAATCCTTCTCAAGGAGTCCGTTCCATGGTGCTGCATCTGTCCGAGCCCGGCCGCGTACCAATGTTGTGCGGCGCAGACTGCTGACCGATTCGGGACGCCATTGAAGCCAAATTCTTCATTTGGATGTGGCTTGGTGGTCTGCGAGACATGTGCTGCGAAGCTGACTTCATTATACGATGGAGACCTTTGGAAACTGGTTTGTGCATCGCGGAATGATAACGATGACTATGCAATGGGATTGCGAGCTGATGTGGAGTTTCTCTTGCCGGAGGGAGAATTGATGAGGCAGATTATCCAGCAGTGTATATGATATTGCATTGTTGACCGTTGACAAGAAGGAGCAATATACCAGCAGAATACGTTTCTCTTTTGGCCCGGGTTCATTTCAGCTTTATTTTGTCATGAGCTGTGGCTTGTCTCCGTTTCCTTCTTGTCATGATGAGAACGGCGCAGGGGGAGCCGGGCATTGGAGACATTTGGATTTTGTTCATAGGGCTCAACCAAACCAGATTCACTGGAATCTACCGCTTCTAGTAGGAGGATATCGATACCGATTCGGCCCTCTTTTTTTCGGGGTAGAACGAGACGTACAGCATTACAGAAACCTTTTTTTTTTTTCCGAATTGCCATCAAGATCGGCATTTATGACAGAGTATCATATCTGATGATTTATTGAAGCTGCAACCAGTAATGATTATATGAAAGGAGCAGTGGAAGTTGAACCTGACCGTATCGATAAGGTTGAAGAGGGCGTAATACGTAAGAATAATGCACGCACTAAGATTCACCACGGAAAGAGTCAGAGTTGCCGTCCCACCAACGTATGATGCGCAATTTTTTTTAATCCTACCAAGAACTGCTGTTAATATTAGCTCAGCCCTTTCGAATTGAAATTCACGATTTGACCTTTACAAACACAGCAAGCCACAGAATCAAGACTCTTGTGTGCGGCTACGAGGGATATTCACTTGGCATCTTCGTCACCCAAACACGGCCAGCGACAAAACCCTCTGGTGCACTTTGTTTATCTCATGCTTTTCACTCCTTCACGACTCAACCAAATCCTGCAACTGTCACAGCGTGTTTAATACTTGTCTCATTATTTTCAAGGATCAACTTGTCTAGACAAATACTGATTGACTTAATTGCCACTCGTGGCCTCTCAGCTGCAGCTTGGAGTTTGTGCTATCAACAAATTCTCTCTTGACCTGGCCCCACCTTCACTCGCCTGTCTTTACCTCGGACAGGACCCAATCTCCACACATAGCGACCGATTAATTGATCACAGTCATGGCAACCAACGGATTATCTGGGACCAGGGTTCTCTCTGCTGGTGATGTAAGTACAAGTATTTTAGTTTCCCGATGTTCTCATAGTGTTTTGCTTTCGTCGATCATTCAAGTCGAACAAATGCCGCTCGGTCTGCTTGCTATCAATTCCGCCATGTACACCTTTTACCCTGTTTTGCAGTTTTGCCGATCTGTCACTGGGCGGAGCCGGAGGACCCTGGCACTAACAGCCACGTCCAAACACGTGATGCGTTGAGATCTCGGAACCTAGAAGGCGAATCCACGGCAGCAAAGAAGGGAAAGGTGGGAAGGAGGGAAGATGGGTGCCAAAAGCGGCAGTCACCACTCTCTTGGATCCTGGCCGAGCCACAGGGACTATTCCCCAGCCGCATCTAAAATTTGAATATACTGGGGAGCGCAGCTACAAGGGGAGCCAATTAAGGGTTATAAGGACCATCCTTTACCCGAATTCCCCGCACTCGCCCTTCTCTGCACAGAATGGTTGTTTCCTTTCCGAAACATCAGTCCACTTGGAGTCCTTTGTTGATCCAAAACAGTCGAAAAGGAATCCGGTCTGGCCCGATGGAGGTTTACAACTTGCGTCAAGGTGTGGATACATGTTTTGTCATGTGTGCGCTCAGAAACCATGCGGACCTTGTCAATAAAATTTGGGAGCAAGCAACGAGAAAATATGGACCTGTTAGTGCGCGACCATGGATGAATGGAATGGGTGATGGCAATCACGAGTGCAAGACCAAACAGGAATATGCCCAGGCCTTGCAGGGCTGGGGGCTTTGCCAGTCCCACGCTCCGACGGAAGGCGGTGTGCGCGCACACTTGCCCATCATGCTCGCGAATTGTGGCTCGAGCTCTCCGGCTCTCACTCAAACAAGCATAAACTCTTTCATTGAGATTTGCATCTCAAGGAAAGTGTTTTATGTGCGAGCTTGAAGGGTCGGGTAGGGCTTTGCTCCAGTCATAAGTTGGGTCCAAATCTCAGGCCAGAGAATACCAGGAATGTTGGGCACTTTTCGATCATGCTTTCCCCTTATTCACCGTGGCCATCTTGAGCAACGAATTATTGTCCATTGACCAGGAAAAACATTCGACCAGAAAAGGTGTGAAGATCATTGCCGGTGGAGAAAGAACAAAAGGGAAGGGCACACGACAGTGCGGGGTTGGACTTGGCTCCGGAACTCTCCATGAGTGGGTAAAACGAGACTTAGTGGGCCTTTTGCCCCCCTTAAGCTTTCGCTGTTTTACCCCTTTCTGGTTCAGCCACTTGTATCTCCCGTCGGAATCTTATGGGGCGACCGAAAAGATTCCCATTGTGCAGCTGTCCGCCCCAAACAGACAGCCCTCCCTTTTTCTGCCAGTCCGTGCTGTCTCGACCACCCTGGACGAGGGAAGCAATCGATTAGTGCAACAAACGCGCGCTGCTGATCACCGATTTGTCTCTCCTTCTCAACACGCACCGCAAACAAAAAAAAAACATCGGTCCTCACAATCAATCAATTCTTTTTTATTTCCTTGGTCGTTTGAGACTCGCGCATTCCTTTTCGAGCTGACGCCTCGTTCTATACTGAGGACGTATCGCTACGCTACCGCGACGTCATCCCGCTTCCGAGGCCGCTGCAGAGCTTGCAACTCCACCAACACCACCTTGGTTCCGGGATCCACTCGCCGTGGACTCAACCTGTTCCCTTTGAGCATCTGTTGCGCTTCGTCATCGCGCAATTGGGAGTCCTGCTATTTTTGTTCTTTAATCCTTTTGCTATTCTTCAGTCGTTCTTCTTTCTTCCTCCCCATTTCGATTCATTCTCAATTGCCCATCATAACCCCGTCACAACACCATCACAATGTCGCCTGTGGAGGGGGATATCTGCACTAAACACCCGTTCGGTGTCGGTATGCAGGTCGATGATATCCGTATTTGCGTCGTCATGGTGGGCCTGCCCGCCCGTGGCAAGAGCTTCATCGCTCAGAAAGGTAAATTTTGTTCTGCAAAGTTGAGGGCAACTTGATGATACATGGGCTAAATCATTGGACAGTTGTCCGCTACCTTGACTGGAGAGACATCCCCGCCAAGGTCTTCAACGTAGGCAATTACCGTCGTGCCGATACGCCGCAGCCCACCGCCGATTTCTTTGATACGTCCAATACCGAGGGAGAACGACTGCGTCGGGCCGCGGCCGAGGCAGCCGTCACGGACATGTTGGAGTGGTTCCACCAAGGCAAGGGAATCATTGCCGTTTTGGACGCAACCAACTCCACTAAAGACCGTCGGCGTTGGATCCAAGAGCGTTGTGCCGCTGACAATGTCGCGACACTCTTTGTCGAATCCAAGTGTGACGACGAGTCTTTGATTATGCAGAATGTCATGGATGTCAAGACGACCTCGCCAGACTACAAGGGACTTGATCCGGAGGTAGCGGCCAAGGACTTTCGTGATCGCATTCGGAAGTACGAGTTGGTATACGAAACGATTGACGAGGACGAGGCGGATATGACCTATGTCAAATTGATCAATGTGGCTTCCCAGACGGTCATTAACCGTGTGCACGATTACATGCAGAGTCGAATTGTTTACTATCTTATGAATTTGCACATCAAGCCTCGCTCCATTTGGCTGTCAAGAGTTGGTCTCTCTCCTTCTTTGCCCCCCCTTCCCACCCCCTTTCGGGGTTACTGTTCAAATGGCACAAGCTAACGTCTGCAGCACGGCGAATCCATGTACAACCTCGAAGGCAAGATTGGCGGCGATGCCGACTTGTCTCCACGCGGAGAGGCATATGCTCGCTCACTGCCCTCTCTCGTCGATCAATCAATTGAGCCCGGCCAGACGTTGACGGTCTGGACCTCGACGCTTCGCCGAACCATTCAAACCGCGCGATATCTTGTGGACAAGCACGGTCGGCAACTGCCATGGAAAGCGCTTGACGAGCTGGACTCGGGCGTATGCGACGGATTAACGTACGAGGACATTGAAGCAAAATACCCTGAAGACTTTAAGGCGCGCGATGACGACAAGTACAATTACCGGTATCGTGGTGGCGAGTCGTATCGGGATGTGGTCGTTCGGCTGGAGCCCATCATCATGGAACTCGAGCGGAACGAGGATATTCTGATTGTCACCCATCAGGCCATTCTCCGCTGCATCTACGCCTACTTCATGAATGTCCCTCAAGAGAGATCGCCCTGGATGGAGGTTCCCTTGCATACAGTCATCAAGCTGACTCCTCGCGCCTATGGTACAATTGAGGAGAGATGGAAGGCAGACATTCCTGCCGTCAGCACATTTAGAACAAAGGGTTCATCAGCAAAGCATCAGTAGCGGTTGTCTGCTTGCGATGACAATTAACGCCGGATCTTCCTCTCCTCGCTTTGTTACCAAACCTTGGGGTCTCCTCGCTGCATCTTGTTGCCACCGCTGGAACCTCCTGGAAAGCGCCATACATTATCTCAACGCCTCACATGACGCCTGATGTGTGCAAAATGTACATATTGCATTCGGAATTCTTAATTATCCGGAAACAGACTCGTCTTGACTCCTCACATTGCGTTAACTGTCAAGCTTACTCCAAGGCAGAGCCTTTCCTCAAGATCCCAGTCTACATCTTCCTTGCCTTTAACTGTTACACGGCGCGGTCTCATGGCTAAATCTTTAAACTACAATTATTCATGCACTCTACTGGGCTAGCACACTTACGCCAATCATTAGCAGAATTATCATAATTCATATGGTGGACCATTCGTCACTTTGTTTCCCGCTGCTTCATTTTGCTTTCTTAGTCCTCTGTTCCCTGGACCGGAAATGCATCATTTCGTTTGGCATGGCCACTTTCTTCTTTTCTTCTTTCTCGTCTTTTCTTACTTTCATCCATTTAATCTCAAAAATTCTACTATTCTTCTGGCGTTGTCGTTCTTACCCAGGCTCTTATATTTCCTACTCTTTTTCCTACTCATTTCTTTTCCTTTTCCATTCCTTTGTTTTTCTCATGGATCATGGTGTTTCTCTTTTCTCCCACTGGCTTTTACCGGTTCTCATTTTCTCTTTTTTCCACACTCGGTCTTATGGTTCTTGTTTGCTCGACCTACCATATCACACATTTAACACGTACAACACGTACAACACGTACGGTCGACAATGCATACACAGAATTGCAGATGCATTTTCGTCGAGATCTTTTACAGGAATCCTATTTATCTCCTTTATGGGGAATCATGCTCTCACTGGCTCTACTGCTACTGTTTTCAGTACTTGGTTATGTTACTTGCACTACTACAGTACTCGGTGTTCTCACATTAGCTACAGTACTCGGTGTTCTTACATTATTTATGGTAGCTTAGTATCTTACATTAGCTACAATTTACGGTAGCTACAGTAGCTGGTAGCTGAAGTACCTTGTGACTCCTAGTCGTGGTACCTACAACAGCTGAATAGCTCACTAGGTAGCTAAATAGCTCAATAGCTCAATTTCAAGAAACGATTATCTACATCTACTCTTCCCATCGTGTTTTCTCTATCTGTGTTCTCTTTCATCCGTGTCTTCCTATCCGTCCCGTCCCATCATCTTCTCTTCCAATTGTCTCTTCCCATTGTCTCTTCCCATCTTCTCTTCCATCTTCTCTTCCGTCTTCTCTTCCATCTTCTCTTCCATCTTCTCTTCCATCTTCTCTTCCAT